>NC_059430.1:127207299-127289799 GCF_021028975.2 Sphaerodactylus townsendi
TTTATATCCCCCCTTTCTCTCCTGCAGGAGACTCAAAGGGGCTTACAATCTCCTTGCCCTCCCCCCCTCACTACAAACACCCTGTGAGGTAGGTGGGGCTGAGAGAGCTCCTAGAAGCTGTGACTAGCCCAAGGTCACCCAGCTGGCACGTGTGGGAGTGTACAGGCTAATCTGAATTCCCCAGATAAGCCTCCACAGCTCAGGTGGCAGAGCTGGGAATCAAACCCGGTTCCTCCAGATTAGATACACGAGCTCTTAACCTCCTATGCCACTGCTGTTCCCCAGAAACAAATTATCCTCTTGTCAGATCGACTGTTGGTGCTATTAAGAGCATAAAGGTTAGGGCTTCTGCCTAACTAGGGTTCTTTGTGCACTGTAGTCTGCTCTGCAGCAAGGATACATCCCCTTTGGGTCAGATTCTCGATTGCACAACTGTTTTCCACACTCCCAAACTCACCGCACAGCAGATAAGAGAATCCCTGCAGTATCCAGAAGCAGGAAAGTGTGACTTTCCCCCCCGCCTTTGCAGTGAAAGTGAAGCAGATGGCATGCATTACTCCCTCCGTGGGTTTTCTCGCCTCTCTTCACCTTCCCGCACCCAATTCCACCAATTGAGATTGTTCAGAAGGGCTTCTTTTCTTTCTTTTTAATTAGAAAGGTCGATCAACACAGCAAAGGACCATACCAGCGAAGCAACACAGAAGTTTTTTTTAAAAAAAGAAGCAAAAAGAGGCCAGCAAACAAACAAACAAACAAAAGGTGGCAGGCAACGGAAACGAGGAAGCGGCGGACGGGCAGTAATTCCACCAGCTCCCATTTCCATTACATTAAGCACGATCTGAAGGGCATTTTTAAAGCATTAGCAGTGACGATCTATCTTTAATCCAGTGAAATAACATCAGACCAAAGACAGGAAACAAAACGGGGGTGTGGCCGGACATTCTGGGGGCGGGGCATTAATAATTTCTCTGTTACTGTAAAAAACTCTTACTGTAAAAAAAGAGTTCCTAATTTCCAGCTGGTATCTTTCTGTCCATAATTTAAACTCCCCCACCCCCCCCCCCCCCCCCCCCCCCCCCCCCCCCCCCCCCCCCCCCCCCCCCCCCCCCCCCCCCCACCCCCCCCCCCCCCCCCCCCCCCCCCCCCCCACCCCCCCCCCCCCCCACCCCCCCCGCCACCACCCCCACGCCCGCTCCCCCCCACCCCCCCCCCCCCCCCCCCCCCCCCCCCCCCCCCCCCCCCCCCCCCCCCCCCCCCCCCCCCCCCCCCCCCCCCCCCCCCACCCCCACCCCCCCGCCCCCCACCCCCCGCCCCCCCGCCACGCCCCCCCCGCCACCACCCCTGCCCTCCCCCCCCCCCCCCTCCCCCCCCCCACCCCCCCCCCCCCCCACCCCCCCCCCCCCCCACCCCCCCCCCCCCCCACCCCCCGCCCCCCACAACCCCCCCCCCCCCCCCACCCCCCCCCCCAATATCATGTTTAAAAGGCTTTTTAAAAAAGGACCTTCAATCTTGGCTTTTGACAAGGAGAAACTCAGAAATGGGGGCACGCAAGTGCGCAAGCCGCATGGCAGGAAGTGGGACGCCTCTTTGCATTAAAACAAGGAAATACAAGGAGACCCCACTATAAAGGCACTGGGGGGGGGGGCTTAGAGCATCACAAAAAGAGCCAGTGTGGTGTAGTGGTTAAGAGCAGGTGCACTCTAATCTGGAGAACCCGGGTTTGATTCCCCACTCTGCCACTTGAGCTGTGGAGGCTTATCTAGAGAACTAGATTGGTTTGTGCACTCCAACACACGCCAGCTGGGTGACCTTGGGCTAGTCACAGTTCTTCGGAGCTCTCTCAGCCCCACCCACCTCACAAGCATGAACCTGGAATCTCTTTTTTCCTCTTCGCTGCCATGGACCACGTAGTCTGTGGCCGGCCGGCTGCCACTTGTTTTGCAAAGAAACCGCCAAAAGTGGCAAATGATGGATCCAAAACCACCCACGTGTCGCCTCCCCAAAACGCAACGCTCCGAATTTCCACCATGCGCATCCATGCAATCAGGGGCATACTTAGGCAAACTGGCGCCTGGGGACAAAACCTGAGTTTGGCACCCCCCCACCCGCCCGGCGTATGGGTGGCCACCCTCCCCCACCATGACCAAACAATGATTTTTTGTACCAGCTCACAAAACACCTCCCACTCCCAGCAAAATATATATGGCTCTCTCCCCACCAACTCTTTTCCTATTCCCTGTCACAGCATCTTCTAACCAGGGTAGGTTGTTAGCCTGAGAAACTAACTCCAAGCCAGTGCAAGTCGGTGATAAGCATGTAAATCTCTCTGAAATCACCTTTAGCAAAACATTTACCAAACCAAAATGTCAGCATCATCTCTCACAAAACACCTCCAGTGGAATCCACCTTTAAATAGCATCACTTTCAATGGTGGCTTAAGCTAAGGAGCTCAGATTCTTCTTTTCGAAAATCCACCTTAAAGGGAGAATCTGGGGTCCCTGGTTAAAACAAAATTGAAAGTGATGCTGTTTTGGGGTGGATTCTCCCCCACCCTGAAACAGCATCACTTTTGAGGGAGATTCAGATGAAACAAATACCATATTCGACTGGAATCTGGGCAAATTTGGGCACATTCGGACAAAAATTGTCCAATTATGTCCTGCCCAAATATGAACAAATGTGAATGCAAGGTATTTGGGCTTTTGGGGGGTATTTTTGGTGTTTTTTGGCCTGCAGGGAGCGCATTATTAAAGCTAGCAGCAATGCATGGACCACCTCATAGGCCCAGCGCACTCTGAAGTCCTCTGCGGCTGCACCAGATTTCACAGTGCGTGGGCTTCCGAGTGGGTAGAGAGAAGCCCTGACAGAATTACAGGAAAATTCCAAAAGTCACTTCTCTCCTCATGACTGCAATTGCATTAAGGAGAGCAGGGTGTTCAAAACTACCCTGTTTCCCCTAATATAAGACATCCCCGAAAAATAAGACATAGTAGAGGTTTTGCTGAAGTGCGAAATATAAGGCATCCCCCGAAAGTAAGACATAGCAAAGTTTTTGTTTGGAAGCATGCCCGACGAACAGAACACAGAAAAATAAGACATCCCCTGAAAATAAGACATAACGCATCTTTGGGAGCAAAAATTAATATAAGACACTGTCTTATATTCGGGGAAACACGGTAGCAGTTGAGGCTGTCTTTCAAAGACCAGAGCTCAGTTTGCAAAAAACCCCACAAAGGTTGGGGGGGGGGGGAGGCAAAAACCCAAGAGTCCGCTGATACAGCCCCCATTCAGACGACACCCTTCAAAAGTCCAACCATTCACAAGTTCAAGATCTCCAATTTGAACAAGCAAAACTCCTCTCCCTTGTTATTGCTGAATATTTTCCCATTTTTAAGCAAAGTTCCTTTCAAATTTCCTTCCCTTAGAAAAGCCTCCGCGACTGCCTTTCAGGGCTCCATTTAAAATCAGGAGGCGCTTTGTGAATTTAAATAATTAAAGCAACTGGAATTTCACAGCTAGCCGCGTAAGAGGCAGAGCAAGGGCAGACGTTGTTAAAAAAAATATTCATTGCTCCAGCAAATCATAAAAGTAATCAAGCTTTCCAATAAATTATTTCTTTCCCATCGACCTTCAAGGGCATTCGAGGGACTGGTTGGCTAGCACGCAGGCAGCAAATACATAAGCAATTTCTGAACTGTGCCGCTTCAGACGGCTAGCAGCAAATTTGTATGATTGAATACCCCTCCACTCACAAAACACACAAAAAACAAACAAATGAACAAGCAACAACCACAGCAAAAGACTGCACGTCAGCATCCTTTTCCTTGAGATGCTAATCTTCTATCTGTGGGGATTTTTAAAAAATAGTATGTCATTATGAAAGCTCCTATTTGCATCCCAGAAAAAAAAGGATTACTACCTGCCTGCTGCGTAGGAAAAATAAACTCTGATCAAAGAATTAAGAGACTTTCAAAAACCCACCAGATACCTTTGGGAGCTCACATGCAGGATGTGAAAGCAATGGCCTTCCACTGCTGCTGCTGCTCCCGAACACCTGGTCTGCTAAGGCCTTTGCAATTTCAGATCAAGGAGGATCAAGATTGGTAGCCATAGATCAACTTCTCCTCCATCAATCTGTCCAAGCCCCTTTTCAAGCTATCCAGGTTAGTGGCCATCACCACCTCCTGTGGCAGCATATTGTTGTCCAACTTCCACACTCATACATAGTAATGGTGAATACTATGGCATGAATCAGGGACGTAGGTATAGATTTTTTATGGGGGGGGTTCAAGGGTGGGGCCACACCCCCACCTGCCCCTAGGACATGGCCACACCTCCCCAAGCCCCGCCCCTGGCCTAGCGCTTATAAAAGCAGCTCTCCGAGGCCTGGGATGGCAGACTCCCCTGCCCTGCCCTGCCCTGCCCCTCCCCTCTGAGCAGAGGCATAGAGGGAAAATGGAGCCTGGTGCAAAATCTGAGTTTTGCGGGGGGGGGGGCAGGTAGCCGCTGTGATGCTGGAATCCACCCCCAAACAGCATCACTTTCAATGGTGTTTAAACTAGAGAGCCCAAATTCTCCTTTTAAATCCACCTTAAAGGGAGAATCTGGGGTCCCTAGTTAAACAACATTGAAAGTGATGCTGTTTTGGGGTGGATTATCCCCCACCATGAAACAGCATCACTTTCAATGTGGCGTAGTGGTTAAGAGCAGGTGCATTCTAATCTGGAGGAACCGGGTTTGATTCCCTGCTCTGCCACTTGAGCTGTAGAGGTTTATCTGGGGAATTCAGATTAGCCTGTGCACTCCCACACATGCCAGCTGGGTGACCTTGGGCTAGTCACAGGTTTTCGGAGATCTCTCAGCCCCACCCACCTCACAGGGTGTTTGTTGTGAGGGGGCAAGGGCAAGGAGATTGTAAACCCCTTTGTGGCTCCTACAGGAAAGAAAGGGGGGATATAAATCCAAACTCCTCTTCTTCTTCTAAACTGAGGACCTCAGATTCTCTCTTTAAATCCATGCCGAAGGGGGTGGATTTAAAAGGAGAATCTGGGGAAATTGGGTGTATGTGTGTGCGCCTGCTGTCAGGGGTGCAATTGTTAAGCTAGAAGCACCAAACTTTCAGGGTATCTTTAGGAGTCTCTTTAGGATACCTCAAAGGTGTAGCCCCCATCTCCTATTAGTTCCCATTGGAAACAATGGGGGATGGAGCACCCCCTTTGGGAGTCCATAGCTGTGGACCCCCTGGACCAAACTTCACAAAAACTGGGTGGTATCAATAAGAGACTCTCCTGATAATATATCCCAGGTTTGGTGAGGTTTGGTTCAGGGGGTCCAAAGTTATGGACCCTCAAAGATGTAGCCTTCATCTTCTATTAGCTCCCATCGGAAACAATGGAGGATGGGGGCACCCCTTTGGGAGTCCATAGCTTTAGACCCCCTGGACCAAACTTCACAAAACCTGGGTGGTATCAATAAGAGACTCCCCTGATAATATATCCCAGGTTTGGTGAAGTGTGGTTCAGGGGGTCCAAAGTTATAGACCCTCAAAGGTGTAGCCCCCATCTTCTATTATCTCCCATTGGAAATAATGGAGGATGGGGTACCCCCTTTTGAAGTCCATAACTTTGGACCCCCTGAACCAAACCTCACCAAACCCGGGTAGTAGCATCAGGAGTGTCCCCCAAACAATCCCTGAAAGTTTGGTGCTGCTAGCCCAAACAATGCGCCCCCTGCAGGCCAAAAACCAAAAAAGCACTAAAATGTTTTAAAAACCCACAAACGGAGGGGCGGAGCTTCGGACATGAATGGGGGGGGGTTTCAAACCCGAGAACCCCCCCCCCTTTACCTACGTCCATGGCATGAATACTATGGCAAGTAATCTCAGAACCACTTGCTATAATCTTTGAGAACTCCTGGAGAAAAAGAGACATTCCAGTGGACTGGAGGAGGGCTAATGTTATCCCCATCTTCAAAAAGGGGGGAAAGGAGGACTCATAATTACTGTCCAGTCAGCCTGACATCAGTACCAGGGAAGATTCTGGAGCAGATCATTGGACAAACAGTCTGCCAGCACTCAGAAGGGAATGCTGTGATCACAAAAAGTCAGCATGGGTTTCTGAAAAACCAGTCATGTCAGACCAATTTTATCTCTCTTTTTTTTTTGATAGAATGAAAAGCTTGCTAGATAAAGGGAATGCTGTGGACGTAGCACATCTTGATTTTAGTAAAGCTTTTGACCAAGTGCCCATAACATTCTTGCAAGTAAGCTAGTGAAACGTGGACTAGACAAAATGTGGACTAGAAAAAGAATATGACAGTCAAAAGCAATTAAAAAAACCTGTAAATAAGTATACAAACATACAAAATTAACGGAAAACTTAAAAAAATAGATAAAATATGTCTTTGCTTTCATCCAAATGGAGTTCGAGAGACCCTTTGTACTATCTTGTTTGCTTCGCCTGTTTTTCTGCTATAAATTCTGAGATTTAATCTGAGGATTCTAGTTTACAGCAACATCAATAAGAATACACACAGAACAGTCCAATACTTTATCTGGCATATCTTTATACATTCTTCTGCTAAGTACATATAATGCATTAGTCATTTAAATTCATTCCTAAGGCATACATAATTAATAAAGTAATTCAATCATAGTTCTTGCTGCCGCCGTGAAAGGCACCTCTTCACCTTGCCAAAGCACACTCAAAACCACCTCTGCCAGTTATTTGAAAAAGATCCAACGATGCAAATATACAGTGGTGAAGAAGCCACTAAATCTTACAGATGCAGTGAATTAGGCTAGAGTCTAGAGGGCACCCTCGGGCACAACAGGGCACCCGGTGGATATTCAAACATGTATGCGTCACTCTTGGCCCTTGGTCACCTTCTCTTTCAAATTAAAAAACTTTGGCAGTGGGTTTCCCAATCTCCGGGCTGCTTTGCTGGCACGTCGAAGAGAGAGAAAAAGTGCAGAGAAGGGCAACGAGGATGATTGAGGGACTGGAGCACCTTCCTTATGAGGAGAGGCTGCAGCATTTGGGACTCTTTAGTTTGGAGAGGAGACGTCTGAGGGGGGATATGATTGAAGTCTATACAATTATGCATGGGGTAGAAAATGTTGACAGAGAGAAATTTTTCTCTCTTTCTCACAATACTAGAACCAGGGGGCATCCATTGAAAATGCTGGGGGGAAGAATTAGGACTAATAAAAGGAAACATTTCTTCATGCAACGTGTGATTGGTGTTTGGCATATGCTGCCACAGGAGGTGGTGACGGCCACTCACCTGGATAGCTTTAAAAGGGGCTTGGACAGATTTATGAAGTTGATTTATGGCTACCAATCTTGATCCTCTTTGATCTGAGATTGCAAATGCCTTAGCAGACCAGGTGCTCGAGAGCAACAGCCGCAGAAGGCCATTGCTTTCACCTCCTGCATGAGAGCTCCCAAAGGCATCTGGTGGGCCACTGCGAGTAGCAGAGAGCTGAACTAGATGGACTCTGGTCTGATCCAGCTGGCTTGTTCTTATGTTCTTATGTTCAAATGCTAGGTTGGCGCTGAGCAGCATTATATACTCACCTTCAGGTGGGGCCTGGAGTTCTCCCGGAATTGCTACTGATATCCGCTTAACAGCGATCAGTTGCCCTGAAGAAAACGGCTGCTTTGGAGGCCCTAAAGCAGGGGCGTAATGCCCATTGGGCAAGGTGGGCAGCTGCCCAGGGCACCATCTTGTGGGGGGCGTCAAAAGGCAGGGTTTGTTTTTAGGTGTTTTTCGTGGTTTTCAATTTTTGGCCTGCAGGGGGCGCAGTTTTTAGGCTAGCGGCACCAAAATTTCAGCGTATCATCAGGAGACTGTCCTTATGATACCCCCCAGGTTTGGTTCAGGGAATCCAAAGTTATGGACTCCCAAAGGGGGTGCCCCCATCCCCCATTGTTTGCCTTGTTACGCCCCTGCCCTAAAGCCTTGCTGCTTTCAGTCAGAATTGTCGGGACTGGTTATTTTGAATAAGAAGAAGAAGAAGAAGAGTTTGGATTTATATCCCCCCTTTCTCTCCTGCAAGGAGACTCAAAGGGGCTGACAATCTCCTTGCCCTTCCCCCCTCCCAACAAACACCCTGTGAGGTGGGTGGGGCTGAGAGAGCTCCGAGAAGCTGTGACTAGCCCAAGGTCACCCAGCTGGCGTGTGTGGGAGTGTACAGGCTAATCTGAATTCCCCAGATAAGCCTCCACAACTCAAGTGGCAGAGCTGGGAATCAAACCTGGTACCTCCAGATCAGAGTGCACCTGCTCTTAGCCACTGCTCTTAGCCACTACGCCACTGCTGCTCCTTGCATCTTACTTTGGAGAACGCAAAACACAGTCCTTGGAGTGCCTTGGGCAGCGGGATAGTTGAGGAGGGCACCATTTCCAACCTTTGGCAACATTTTCAGCCACGTTACTATTGCTGAAGCAGGGTGGGGATTAGATTTCCCTACAAAACAGGAATTATTTATCCGGAAAACCTGCCCATCAGTTGTCTACCAACCTATGATCTATTCTGTATTGTCGATTGCTTTCAATGGGCCGGAATCACTATGTGGGGTTTAGAGTTGTATGGTCGTAGCCTCAGTAGCATTTACTTCTGACGTTGCTGGCTTGTATTCGCGGCTGGCATCTTCAGAGGATCCTCTGAAAATGCCAGCCACAGATGCAGGCGAACGTCGGGAGAAAATGTTGCTAGAACACGGCCACACAGCCCGGAAACTACACAACCATCCCTATGATCCATTATATTTATTGGACTTCTTTCATATTATAGGCTGTGCAGTTGGTTCTTTGGAGCAATGTTGATGTACTCTATTTTTTTCGTCTTGGCTATTTTCCCTTTGTGGCATTTATATGCACTGACAGTTTTGATGTTAAATATAGCTCACCTCGCTTTAAGGTTTAGCCTTGGTATAGTGTTGCTATTGTTAGATTCCTGGTTATTCACTCTATACCGTTCTGTTTGTTTTGTTGCTTGGGAAGGTAGACTTTATGGCCGTGGTGGCGAACCTTTGGCTCTCCAGAAGTTATGGACTACAATTCCCATCAGCCCCTTCCAGCATGGCCAATTGGCCATGCTGGCAGGGGCTGATGGGAATTGTAGTCCATAACATCTGGAGTGCCAAAGGTTCGCCACCACTGCTTTATGGCATTATTCTCTGCTGAGATCCTTCCGTTCAGGGCTGCATTAAGGTTTTCGTAGATTTGACTCCCCACCTCGCCCTGATGTATGACTGCGGACAGACATCATTTCCAAAACTGTCCCATCAACCTCTCTGGATCTCAAAAATGTGCATATCTGTTAAAAACTAGAAGACAAAAATTTCCCCCCCAATTCCTTGGTCTTCCCTCCTCATATTTTAATCTGGGATGTGGTAAAGTAGGGAAGGGTGTCAAGCAAAAAGAAAAATGCATTGTAGATGAGAAAATAAATATCTTAATTTAGAATTTTTGGGTTTTTTCCCCCAATCCCTGTAAAATTTTTTTTGGTTAATCCTGGTTTTCATAGGCTCTAAAAATTTCCTACGGTCTATGGCTAATGGATAAGGCAGCCCTGCTTCATTCCTCATGCTCCAGTGGCGTATTGGTTAAGAGCAGGTGTGCTCTAATCTGGAGGAACTGGGTTTGATTCCCCACTCTGCTGCTTGAGTTGTGCAGGCTTATCTGGTGAACCAGATTAGCTTGTGCACTCCAACACATGCCAGCTGGGTGACCTTGGGCTAGTCATGGTTTTTCGGAACTCTCTCAGCCCCGCCTAACTCACAGGGTATTTGTTGTGGAGGGGGAAAGGGAAAGGAGTTTATAAGCCCTTTTGAGTCTCCTATAGGAGAGAAAGGGGGGATATACATCCAACTCTTCTTCTCCCGACCCAAATATCTAGGAGTTTCTCCGTCTTGGAGCTGGTGACCTTAAAGAGACGAAAGAAATTAAACAGCTGAGCCAAAAGATCCCGAAGCTGAAAAGAGGCTACTTTTTGGATCATTGACCAGGAAGAGCCTTTGGGAAGGACGATTATTTACCCAGGCTTTCATTCCTCCAAGGCCTTTGGGAAGGTGGCTCACAGGTCGGAGAGGAAAGCAGCCGGCTCATCTAATGAGATTTCTTAGGTCTGGGGAGGGGAAAAGCGAAGAGCATTTTCTCTCTTGGGGGCATTCAATATAATTGCAGCCGTTTGCAGCATTCTTTGGGAAACAGAGCAGAATCCCCAAGAGAACCTGGGCAACATGTCGCAGTAATTTCAGTACCGCCCTGCTTTCATGCTAACAGGATTTAGCAATTATTCAGATTTTATTTATTGTTGAGTTCTATTTCATAGCTAGAATCAACTGGCTGTTGTGAGAAGTGGTGGGATCCAAAAATGTTAGTAACAGGTTCCCATGGTGGTGGGATTCAAACAGTGGCGTAGCGCCAGTGGGGCTGGGTGGGGCATGATGGGGGCGTGGCCAGGCATTCCCGGGGCGGGGCGTTAATAATTTCTCTGTTACCGTAAAAAACTCTTACTGCAAAAAAAAAGTTCCTAATTTCCAGCTGGTATCTTTCTGTCCATAATTTAAACTCATTATAGCAAGTCCTATCGTCTACTGCCAACAGAAACAACTACTTCTCCTCCAATTGACTGCCTGTCAAATACTTAATACTTTCAAATAATTTTGTTTCTAGAAATCAAAAGAAGGCTACTTTCCTTAAACAAGGAACTTTACCACATTGCTAAAACATGTTTTTAAAACAGCCCAACAGGGAGAATTATCCCGTTTTCTACCTTCGCTAACCAGCCACGTAGGAAACAACAGGACTTTATGATTTTTGGACCTAATGGAATTTCTAACGGAAAAGCAGACCCAATTAGTAACCCCCTCTCGGCACACACAAATAATTAGCGACCCACTCTCGGGAACTGGTGAGAACCTGCTGGATCCCACCTCTGGTTGTGAGTTTTCAGGGGCTGTGCAGTCGTGGTCTGGTAGTTTTTGCTCCTAACGTTTCGCCGTGTGGGCAAAAACTACCAGACCATGGCCACACGGCCCCAGAAAACCCACAACAGCCAGTATTTGAATTCTCTCTCTCAGAAGCAAAACTGTACGATCATGGTCTGTTAGTTATTTAGTCGGTTGCCCGAACTCAGTGTGAGCTGCATCATATTAAAAAACACACAGAACTAGTCAGTTTAGAAGGGGGGATGAAATCTACACCCCTCTTCTTTCAGCTAAACTCCTGCCCCGCCAAGACCTTACCCACAAAATCTCCCAAAGATGCTTTGGAAAATTTCCAGTGGCAGGCAGTTCCACAGTTAGAAAGATGAAGTACCAAAAACATCTCCTCTGGACCAGCTGACTCAGAGAGATAGTGACATTAGGAATCAGTTTGCTGGTTTGAGTCCAAGGTCCATCCAGTTCACTGCTGGATGTCCCAGGAAAAGTTCAGCAATAGGATACAAAGGCCATTCTTTATCCCCAGTGTTCTGTATTCAGAGGTATACTGCCTTTTAACATGGAGGTTCCATTTCTTTGTCATAACTGATCACTGTTCAAAGATCTCTCCTTCCTTCTCTTTTTTTAAAGCTAGTTATCACACCCTGTAATAACGAATAGTGTATATTAATTAGGCGTGCCATGAAATACGTTCACTTGTCTGCCCTGCTTCTTCTGACAGTCACCTGCATAAGGTAACTAAGAAATCAAGTATAATAACAAAGGGGAGGGGGATCTTTCTATTTATTTTCTTTACCTCCCCCCCCCCCACACACACAGAGGCGTAGCTAGGGAAAATGGAGCCTGGTGCAAAATCTAAGTTTTGTGCGTGCACCCCCCCACCCCCCATGTTCATTTGTGGTGTTTGTATTTTTTTTAGTGTTTTTTCAGTTTCTGGCCTGCAGGGGCCAGTTTTTAGGGCAGCACCATAATTTCGGGGTATCTTTAGGAGACTCTCCTTATGACAGTGGTGGCAAACCTATGGCACGGGTGCCAGAGGTGGCACTCAGAGCCCTCTCTGTGGGCACATGCAAACAGAGTGCCCTCCCCCCCCCACATCTAGGCTGGCCTGGGCTGCTGGGCTTGATTATTAGCATTAAAACTAAGACCTAGTTTTGGGGAAACAGTGTAGGTAACCCTGTTAAGTGCTGTAAACCCCACTGATTTTCATGCGAAGAACTAAAGCGCGATCCTTTACCTGAGAGTAAGCTCGGTTACTGGCAATGGGGCTTGCTTCTGAGTAACCCTCCTAGGGTCGTGATTCACCCGTTGGAAGAGTTGCATCGTTGCTTCAAAGCAAAGCCACTGACTACCACCAAGCTTACTCCTGAGTAACGCACGCCTCAGAGCCAACCGTTTTTTCTAAACTAAAACCTCAGTATTCAGGTTAAATTGCCGTGTTGGCGCTTTGCGATAAATAAGTGGGTTTTGGGTTGCAATTTGGGCACTCTGTCTTGAAAAGGTTCGCTATCACTGCCTTATGATACCACCCATGCTTGGTAAAGTTTGGTTCAGGGGGTACAAATGTATGGACTCTCAAAGGACTCCCCATCTACTATTATGGACACCCCATCTCCTATTAGCTCCCATTGGAAACAGTGGGGAATGGGGGCACCCTCTTTGGGAGCCCATAGCTTTGGACCCCCTGAACCAAACATCACCAAACCTGGCTGGTATCATCAAGAGAATCTCCTAAAGATACCCTGAAATTTTGGTGCTGCTAGCCTAAAAACTGCGCCCCCTCCAGTCCACAAACTGAAAAAACACTAAAAAATACAAAAACCACAAACCTGAATTTTTGGGCGCCCCCAGGCGTACACCCAGTGCAAGGTGCGCCCCCTGGTCCCCTTGTAGGTTCGCCTCTGTTACCCCACTCATGATGGTATAGGCTGCTATCACCCTTCCTCTTGGTTACCTTCTTTTTACAATTAAACGGTTCCAACAGCAGGCTTGCCAGCCTCCAGGTGGGGACTGGAGATCGCCAGATGACAGAGTTCAGTTGCTCTGGAGAAAAAGCCTGCTTTAAAGGGTAGATTCTACAGCATTATCTTCCCTGGAAGACCCTCCCCTCCCCAAACCCCGCCCTTCCCAGATCTCTCCCCCAAATCTCCAGGAATCCTCCACAACAGAGTTGGCAACCTTATCCAACTGCTTTAGCTTTTCCCCACAAACAAACAAACAAACAAAAAACCCCGCAGAGCGTGAAGTGAATGATATACAATGATATATACGCGTAAAACAAATGAGATACGATCCAAAACACTCTGCGATAAGGCTAAGATGGATGTAGCGCGCCTATTCAATAAAACATGACATTATGTTCTTATAACAAATCCCGGTGTAGTTTCGAAAAGGATTTGTTAGGCCGTCTTAGCCTTATCGCAGAGTGTTTGAGATTTCGTATTTACATATCACCTTCAACCTTTTTCGTGCACTTTTGCTTCCTGCAATCATGACAACAGCCCTGGAGGTAGGCCAATACTGTCCTCCCCACACTGAGGGTGCAAGCAGGGACAAGAAGCTGAAAATGAGGGATTGGTTATGTGGGAATGGACCAGAATGCCTAAAAAATGTATTTGATCGAGGAATATTAAGTTTGTATGAACCAAAGATTTCTAAGAATCAAAATGGGGTTTCTGTATAGAGACCAGCAGGACTGCATGTTAGCAGATGGTCAAACTGCATGTTAGAAGCTTGTCAGTGATTATGCAGGCAAGTAAAGATAAATATCTTTAAGGTCTTGTCAATAAGGGCCAACGTGATAGAAGACATATACATTTATAACTTTGTTTTTGTTAGAACCAGCTAAAGGGGATAGCTACATGAATAAACAGAATCATAAAAGAGATCAGAGGTTAGAATAGAAATGAATGTGATTAATTAAATGGAAAAAGTGTTTTTATATATATTGTTAAATGAACAGAGAAATGATAACGAGAGATTCATATTCACTTGTATTTTACTATAATTCTATTGTATTAGAATCGAATGGTATAATTGTTAGAATCAATGTTTGTTTTAATCTGTTAAAGTGAAATCATTTCAAACTGGGAAAAGGGAAGTTTTATGATCTTAAAGAATGTAGGTAAAAACCTTCATACCCTGGAGAGAGATCTCTCTTCAGGAGCAAACTTAGAAAAGTAGGAAAACAGGTTATTCTTGGAACAAGAAAAGGCAGAAGTTAGTTTTATTGCAGCCGTTTGCATATGGGCAGAGGGACGTGAGCAAACAGCATGCAGCGTTTGCGTAGCAGAAAGAAGCAAACTATCCAATGGGATTTTAAGGTTCATGCTTATAGCACATGAAAAGGGTATGGATTATGTACGTGGGTATGGGGATGAACTGTGACGTATGTATTCTTTGTGTCTATAAAGACTAAGGTCTTTCGTATGGTGGGGGTGTCTTTCTTTCAAGAGCACCCAGAGGGGGTCACCTTCTGTCAGAGATCTTATGTTCTTATCTATATGCTATTCAGTAAAAACGTTCTGTCTGTTTCTGATGTCAGATGTCTGTTTCTTTTACTTTTTGTGCCACCAACTTCCTTTTAGCAATAGGTTTTGCTTTTATATCCTCTTCAGATACATATTTGCTGTTTTAATATGTTTTATCCTCTATTTTGTTTACCTTATGCTGGTCTATTCCTTTTATAATTCCTGCCCAGGGCGACTGAGCTGAAAGAACTGGCAAGATTTACTAAAAAGGAGGCACCGGTCATCTTCCATCAGGGGACGGTATGGAAAACGTCCATGAGCTACAACACCCGCTACTGGCCAAAAGCCCTGGGAAGCTGACCCTCCAGAACGAGATGCTCAGCCAAGCAAGCCACCAGGAACATTCCAGATTGTTTTCGCGCCAGGCCTTCCCCGACTTCCCTTGGTTCCACCAGCCGGGCTCCGTTCTCGCCAACCAGCTCTTGGATCCCAGCAGCCTGCAGAAGACGGTGGAGCCGTACCATCCTTCGGATCCGGCGCTGTATCCTGAGCGATGGAAAACAAACCACCCCCAGGACTGGAAGAAGAAAGATTACATTGAAACAGCCTTCGGGGACAGCAAGGAGGCCGGAGAGCTGCCCCGTAAGGTAGCCCTCGAGAAGGACATTCACACAGTCTGCTACGAAGTGGGCGACACGGAGGCACTGGAGCTTGAGGTAAGATGGGGTGGGGGAATGCAAGGTTGTTACCGCGCTGCCTGGGTAACTTTTACGTCCCCAGATCCGCCAGCTCTCGGCAGCGCAGAGGAACAGAAACAGGACCCGACACAGCGAGAATATTGAAAATAAAAATGAGTTTATTGAGATGCTGACCTACGTGTCAGCACCTCCGCACCACGGCAACTGCAGCTGCCTAGCAGCTTTACAACAACTTGTATACACTTTCTCCCGCTTGGGAATCCGGGAGGGTACAGGACAGCCTACAACCATTCATTTACAGATACATAGCAACCAATTAGAGTCCCTTCCTAAATCTTGAGGGCAGAAACGGGGCGAGGCGATGACGTAGGCACAGGCGGGAAAAATACAAAAGAGTCCTATGGGTGCTTGGGGCCAGGAAACGAAACCTAACGACGACGGCACCCTTATCTGCCTGCTGGTGGGATTAAGACAGATGGAGGTGCTTCTTCCGGGGTCCCTTTTGTCAAACGTCCATTCATGGGTTTTGCAAATGAAAGGGTCGTGCCCAGGTGGAGAGGGCGGATTCCTGCCTTGGGCAAAGGAGGTTCCATCCAGATGTAAATACAGAATACAACCTTAATTCCTACATTCTACCAAATACAACTTGTTCTTATCTAACTTATAAAGAAAGAAAACACAATTTCACCTGTATTAAACAGCAAGATCAGAAATGGAATAAGTCATTTCTGACTCCGCTATCAAGGTCAGCAAGCATAGGAGACACACACACACACACACACACAGTGTGGTATGCACACTTTCCTTGCTAAGGCGAGCCCAAGATCTGAGAGACAGCCGTGCAAGGCAGGGTCTTTTCACGGATGGCCCCAAAGCAGAGGAACAGCCTCTTGCAAGGACCAAGTTCAGGGGTCCTCCTCCAGACACCTCCAGTGATTGAGAAAGTTAAACCCCTCTCCCTCTTTAGTACCCACGACTGGCAGCAGAGGTAGTCATGGGGCAGGGGGCAGGGGGTAGAGGAAGGGCAAACTGAAACCAAGTGCCCATACAAACCTGCGGCTGGAAACAGATAAAGTCCAGGCTGCGATTATTTATTTAGTGCTTTTTTAAAAACTCCCACCCTTCTTCTTTCTTGGAGCTCAGGCAGCATACAGGATACCGCCTTCCCCACTGTATCCTCCCAACAACCCTGTGGGGTAGGGTAGCTCCAAAGAGAATGGCTGAAGGTCACACAGGGGGCTTTGTGTTTTGCCCCACCTATTTTCAGATGTGAAGCAGCAGCGGCGTAGGAGGTTAAGAACTCGGGTATCTAATCTGGAGGAACCAGGTTTGATTCCCCGCTCTGCCGCCTGAGCTGTGGAGGCTTATCTGGGGAATTCAGATTAGCCTGGGCACTCCAACACACGCCAGCTGGGTGACCTTGGGCTAGTCACAGCTTCTCGGAGCTCTCTCAGTCCCACCTACCTCACAGGGCGTTTGTTGTGAGCAGGGAAGGGACAGGAGATTGTCAGCCCCTTTGAGTCTCCTGCAGGAGAGAAAGGGGGGATATAAATCCAAACTCCTCCTCCTCCTCCTCCTCCTCCTCCTCCTCCTCCTCCTCCTCCTCTTCTTCTTCTTCTTCTTCTTCTTCTTCTTCTTCTTCTTCTTCTTCTTCTTCTTCTTCTTCTGTTTCATAAAAAGGGCTGCAATAGATATCCATGAGTAAATATCAAGCTCTGTGATCCAGCTCAGAAATACAGAGATGTACAGACAAGATCTCGCTTGATATTTTAAACAGCGTCCCCGGAAAAATCCCGATTTACTGTGAGACCATTAATCCAATTAGGAACGGGCATTCCAACTGGGTCAGACTGTTATATATTGACCTGGGAAAAATGCCTAAACCGACAGGAATTTTGCAGCTGACCTGCCTTTCTTTACCCAGTTAATTGAACTTGTGAGGTGACCTGATACCAGCCCTATATTTAAGCCTTGGTTCCTTGCAGTAGCCTACCAAATGCCACGGGAAACCCACAAGCAAATAACAGAAGGCCGAGTCTCCCTATTATTGTCTCTTAGGAGCCAGCGTGGTGTAGTGGTTAGGAGCAGGTGCACTCTAATCTGGAGAACCGGGTTTGATGCCCTGCTCTGCCACTTGAGCTGTGAAGGCTTATCTGGGGAACCAGATTAGCTCGTGCACTCCAACACATGCCAGCTGGGTGACCTTGGGCTAGTCCCAGTTCTTCGGAGCTCTCTCAGCCCCACCTACCTCACAGGGTGTTTGTTGTGAGGGGGGAAGGGAAAGGAGTTTGTCAGCCCCTTTGAGTCTCCTACAGGAGAGAAAGGGAGGATATAAATCCAACTCTTCTCCTTCTCCTTCTTCTATTAAAAAGCATACCTGATCCCAGGTTAACCTGATTTCATCAGGTCTTGAAATTTAAGCAGTTTTGGCGCTATGGTCGAAGGCTTTCACAGCCAAATTCAACTGGTTCTGGTGGGTTTTCCGGGCTGTGTGGCCGTGGTCTGGTGGATCTCGTTCCTAACGTTTCGCTTGCATCTGTGGCTGGCATCTTCAGAGGTGTATCACAGAGAGAAGTCTGTGACACGCTGTGTTTCGACTTTGTTTAGCATGGGCGGAAGCCCACCGATTCTTGGGCTGCTACATTTGCCTTCTGCCTTCAAAAACACACGAGGGTCTCCGTAAGTCAACTGTGACTTGATGCCCCTTTGCACACACACATGAAATTGTATGTTGCTGCTGACCGTGTGAGGAACATATAACCATCACGAATAACAGCTGCTGTAGGAATTACCTTCCTGACATGTGTTCAATCCTTTTTTAAAGCTATCTGAGTAATCTCCCCAACACCTTGTTTCAGCGAATTCCATAAGTTATTTAGGAAGATCCTTAATCACAGGCAACTTAACAGCGGGGGCTGGGGGGGGGGATCATTAATTTGTAAATCAAAGGCATCCACTCCGATGTTCTGGACTTTAATAACGTCCTTAAGCTCCCAAACTCTTCCAATAGCAGCTTGGCTGTAAAGGCTTCTCAAAAATCCCCAAGAGCAGCCCATTAAAGAAACGACGGGTTGTCTTTGAGCGGAGAGAAGCACATCTTCCCATAACCTAAACCGCAGCGAAAATAAATGGACCCGGAGAAGGGGGGATTCGTATTTGCTGGATCTGTGTATGCCCAGCTTAGAACAAGCCATTCTGTCCTCCTGAAGGCCCCGTGATAAAGAACCAAAGATGGAACCGTGCTATTTCCCCGCAAGGACTTCTTTCTTAAATGGGGAGAGGCTGTTGAAATCTCTCTCCTTGTGCTGTTTCCCTGTTGCAGAGATCCTGCTCAGAGGTGGGATCCAGCAGGTTCTCACAGGTTCCCGAGAGTAGGTTACTAATTATTTGTGTGTGCCGAGAGGGGGTTACTAATTGGTGATTTTGCCACATGATTTTTGCCTTAGTTACGCCCCTCCTCTCAGCAGAAGCGCGCAGAACTTGAAGCAGTCTAGCAGGAGGTGCACCGGCGTGCGTGGCAGCCTGCGCCTGCGTGCATTCGTTTCCTGCCCAAGGACCAGCGCAGCGGCCGCGTCCTTGCCACAGCCCCGCCCAGGAATGCCCTGCCCCCGGAATGCCCGGCCACGCCCCCGTCGTGCCCTGCCCAGCCCCATTGGCGCTACGCCACAGTTTGAATCCCACCACCATGGGAACCTGTTACTAAAATTTTTGGATCCCACCACTGATCCTGCCCCGAAACTGCTTTTTGCTTACACCGTGTGGGGTGGGGAATATACATTCCCTCCCTGAATATTCCCTAGAGGAGGTAAAAAGCACAAGGCACTGATGTGGCGAGGAACAGCTCCAAGGGAAGGGTTCGACACCCGTCCCCAGAGGTGGGATCCAGCAGGTTCTCACCAGTTCCCGAGAGTGGGTTACTCATTATTGGTGTGTGCCAAGAGGGGGTTACTAATTGGGTCTGCTTTTCCGTTAGAAATCCCATTAGGTCCACAAGTCATAAAGTCCTGTTGTTTCCTATGTGGCTGGTTAGCGAAGGTAGAAAACGGGATCATTCTCCCTGTTGGGCTGTTTTAAAAACATGTTTGAGGAATATGGTGAAGTTCCTTGTTTAAGGAAAGTCTCCTTCTTTTGATTTCCAGAAACAAAACTAAGTATTTGAAAGTATTAAGTATTTGACAGGCAGTCAATTCGAGAAGAAGTAGTTGTTGCTGTTGGCAATAGACGATAGGACTTGCTATAATGAGTTTAAATTATGGACAGAAAGATACCAGCTGGAAATTAGGAACTCTTTTTTTTTTACAGTAAGAGTTTTTTACAGTAACAGAGAAATTATTAATGCCCCGCCCCCGGAATGCCCGCCCCCGCCCCCGGAATGCCAGTCCCCGCCCCCGGAATACACGCCCCCGCCCCCGGAATGCCCACCCCCGCCCCCGGAATGCCCCACCCAGTCCCATTGGCGCTACGCCACTGTTTGAATCCCACCACCATGGGAACCTGTTACTAAAATTTTTGGATCCCACCACTGCCCGTCCTGATTCCAGTCCTTTGTGTTAGGATGATGGGTCCTAAGCAGAGGGAAGCACAGCCACAGGATCCAAACCATGGGATCCAATACTTCACATGCCGTGACTCTGATATAGTGCCGGGGGGGAAGGGGATGACACTTTATTTGCTCCCTGCTGACTCCTGTCAGTGAGAATCCGTTTTTCTCCTATAGACTATGGCCCCTTCCGCACATGCAGAATAATGCACTTTCAATCCACTTCCACGATTGTTTGCAAGTGGATTTTGCTATTTTGCACATTAAGATCCAGCGGCAAAGTACATAGAAAGTGGATTGAAAGTGCATTATTCTGCAGGTGCGGAAGGAGCCCGAGTCCTGTCATGAGCACTGGGCCTTTACTAGAACCAGGGGGCATACATTGAAAATGCTGGGGGAAAGAATTAGGACTAATAAAAGGAAACATTTCTTCACGCAACGTGTGATTGGTGTTTGGAATATGCTGCCACAGGAGGTGGTGATGGCCACTCACCTGGATAGCTTGAAAAGGGGCTTGGACAGATTTATGGAGGAGAAGTCAATTTATGGCTACCAATCTTGATCCTCTTTGATCTGAGATTGCAAATGCCTTAACAGACCAGGTGATCGGGAGCAACAGCCGCAGAAGGCCCTTGCTTTCACATCCTGCACATGAGCTCCCAAAGGCACCTGGTGGGCCACTGCGAGTAGCAGAGAGCTGGACTAGATGGACTCTGGTCTGATCCAGCTGACTTGTTCTTATGTTCTTATGTTCTTAACGCCCCCGGCAAGTTTACACGGGGGAAAGAACAAAAACGTAGCTGGGCAGCGAAGTAAACTCTTCAACAGCGTCCAAGGGCGGATAGGCACATTAAATGGGATTCCAGGTTCTCGTTCAGAAGTCTGTATTCTTAACCTAAACCCTGCTACCTTTACATTTCACGCAGCAAAGCAGAACTACATTTCAGCCGGCTGCACCTGGGGCTCCATGTACATCAACAATATACATATACAAAATGTCAGTACAGTAACAACATACGCCGAAGCTGTACACAAATATAGACCTGATTCCCCGTCCTGGAAGAATAAATTGTATTTAGATGTATCCCGTGGTAGCGTATTATGGACGAGTGCCCGGATTAATTGCTCGATTTGTGCTGTCTCTGGCTTCTTCCGAAACCGCGTTGCTTCCTGAGATGTTCTGGTATGCCATCTTCAACTATTAGGTAATCTGTCATAAAGTCTTACTGAGATCCAGGGATCTGCATGAAACTTTTAACAGCCACAAAGCTTTTTTCCCACCAACCCCCCTTCCCCCCAGGGGCGTAATGCCCATTGGGCAAGGTGGGCAGCTGCCCAGGGCATCACCTTGTGGGGGGGCATCAAAATGCAGGGTTCGTTTGGGGGTATTTTTCGTGGTTTTCCATTTTTGGCCTGCAGGGGGCGCAGTTTTCAGGCTAGCGGCACCAAAACTTTGGACTCCTTGAACCAAACCTCACCAAACTTGGGGGGTAGCGTAAGGACAGTCTCCTGATGATACGCTGGAATTTTGGTGCTTACATGTCTAAAAATGCACCCCCTGCAGGCACCAATGTCCTGGTGCAAAAAAAATTGGTCGTGGTGGAGTGGCTGCCCATGGGAGGGGGGGCATCCAACTCAGGTTTTGCCCAGGGCTACATTTTGCCTCGTTACGCCCCTGCCTCCCCCCCAAAAGCTGTTTTTACCCCTACTGAAAACATGGCAAGCACATGTAATTATTCCTTGGAATCATTCCTAAGGCCAGCTGCACTGGATTGCCTAGGGGCTCTGAAAAGCAGCTGCCAGACTGACCTTGATAAGCCAACGGTCTGATTCAGTGCCATCGCTAGGAGCTGTGGGTTGGAGGTAGAACATCTGCTTTGGATGTAGAAGGTCCCGGACTCAAACCCTGGCATCTCTACTGAAGGCTCAAGTAGCTGCTAATGTGTAAGACCTCAGCCTGACTCTGGAGAACCACAGCCAGTCAGAGCAGAGGATACTCTAGTTCAGTGACAGCGAACCTTTTTGAGTGCCCAAATTGCAACCCAAAACCCACTTATTTATCGCAAAGTGCCAACCCGGCAATTTAACCTGAATACTGAGGTTTTAATTTAGAAAAAATGGTTGGCTCCGAGGAGTGCGTTACTCAGGAGTAAGCTTGGTGGTAGTCGGTGGCTTTGCTTTGAAGCAACCGTGCAACTCTTCCAACGGGTGAATCACGACCCTAGGAGGGTTTACTTAGAAGCAAGCCCCATTGCCAGCAACCAAGCTTAGTCCCAGGTAAAGGATTGCGCTTTAGTTCTTTGCATGAAAATCAGTGGGGTTTAACAGCACTTAACAGGGTTACTTACACTGCTTCCCCAAAACTAGGTCTTAGGTTTAATGCTAATAATAGAGCCCAGTGGTCGAGGCCAACCTAGATGTGTGTGTGTGGCAGGGGGAGGGGGGGCGGGGGCTATCTGTTTGTACGTGGCCACGGAGAGGGCTCTGAGTGCCACCTCTGGCACCCGTGCCATAGGTTCGCCACCACTGCTCTAGTTCTTCCTTTCACATGCCCCCTGCCTCCTACCCCTTTCCCCTTGTTTTTTGCCTTTTAATTACGTGGCCCATTCTAGCAAGGGGCCTTTTGGGTTCCCCAGGAGGGTTTAGTTTTAGTTCTCGGATGCTGGTTTTGTATATTGTAATGCTGTAATGCTGTTTTCATGGTTTAGTAATGACACAGAGCTTATATTGTATTGGTATTAGTTTTAACTTATGCCCTGTCTGTTTGTGTTTATCTTGTACACCACCCTGAGCCCTTCGGGGGAGGGCGGTATAGAAATCCAATAATAAAATAAAAATTAAAAAGTCAGGATTTTCTTTCTTTCCCATCAATGAAACTTGCTTGAACAGAGCAACTTGCTTGAACAGAGCAACTTGCTTGAACAGAGCAAACCAAACCTGAAGTGCCAGGGCCCCCTTTTCCTGGGCAAGATTTACCATTGGTCCAGCAGAATCATACAGTCCCAGGGTATTGTCGAAGGCTTTCATGCAGAGGTGGGATCCAGCAGGTTCTCACAGGTTCCCGAGAGTAGGTTACTAATGATTTGCGTGTGCCGAGAGGGGGTTACTAATTGGTGATTTTGCCACGTCATTTTTGCCTTAGTTACGCCCCTCCTCTCAGCAGTAGCGCGCAGAGCTTGAAGCAGTCTAGCAGGAGGTGCACCGTTGTGCGTGGCAGCCTGCGCCTGCGTGCATTCGTTTCCCGCCCAAGGACCGGCGCAGCGGCTGCATCCTGGCCACAGCCCCGCCCAGGAATGCCCCGCCCAGGAATGCCCGGCCACGCCCCTGTCATGCCCTGCCCAGCCCCATTGGCGCTACGCCACAGTTTGAATCCCACCACCATGGGAACCTGTTACTAAAATTTTTGGATCCCACCGCTGCTTTCATGGCCGGATGCAACTGGTGGTGGTGAGTTTTCCAGGCTGCGTGGCCGTGGTCTGGTAGATCCTCATGTTTCACCTGTATCCGTGGCTGGCATCTTCAGAGGTGTATCGCAGAGAGAAGTCTGTCATACGCTGTGTCCACTGTATACAGTCCCAGGTTTATGGCTGTGTGCAGGTTTAAAGCTGAAGACGATTATCCCAGGATGGAGGTGGGAAATTCATCTGGGGGAGCCCGACAAATAACCGCTGACTCTCCGCTTCCAACCCTAGAACGACTCCTCGAGCGACAGCGATACGGAGAGCGACAGCAGCTTCTCAACTCTGCTGCCCCAAGATTATTTGGGGCTGGCTGTTTTCTCTATGCTGTGCTGCTTCTGGCCACTAGGCATCGCTGCCTTCTACCTGTCTCAAAAGGTGCGTATCACCCCGAGAGAACAGGAACTTGGGGGGGGGGCATATCTGAGATGGGGGAGCTGGCTGATGAAGCTAGACAAGGAAGAAAGCGACATGTAGGTCAATGCCTCTCTGCCGGTCTTCCTATTAAATCTGGGAACTCTGATCCCTGTGCCTCTTGAACATATACAAGAAGAAATGTCTGGGAGTCCAATGGAAGAGGTAATGCGAAGTAGCCAGGAACCCATACGCACCGGACACAGGGTTGAAAAGCAAAGGGTCAGCCAGGAATATATAAGCCATAAACCCCAGGATCCTGTTAGTTTAGCTAAAGTTGTTGTACTGCATGATTTATCTCCCCGTTCTCTCAAAAGTTCAGGGTACTGCTGGAATCTTTATAGCCCCCTTAAGAGCCAGAGTTGGCTGGAAGGAAGTTATTTCTCCATACCCCCCTTCCCCTCCTCCAGCGAGACACATAACCAAGAAAGGATTCGAATCTAAGTCCTGTCGACAGCTTTTACAGCTGCAGTCAGCCGGCTGTTGTGGATTTTCGGGGCCGCGGGGCCGTGGTCTGGTAGTTTTTGCTCACAGAGATTTTATCAGGTGTCACCAACTTTTATAATATTGGTTTGTAATGTTATTATTCTTCATCGTTAGCTGCCTGGCTTGGGAAGGGCAGCTTAGAAGACCAAATGAATAAATGGCCTCAAACCTGGACTCTTGGTGGTCAGGCACCAGTTTCCCATCCGGGCGAAACGTTAGGGGCAAAAGCTACCAGACTCCAGCCACACAGCCCAGAACGTCCACAACAGCCAGATTGGGTTCCAAGTTGTCCATGTTCAAATTTAACACTTTGTCCAATGCTTGGACAGTTGGGGCCAGTAAGGGGTTTAATCAGTGGTGGGATTCAAATCGTTTAACAACCGGTTCTGGTGGTGGGATTCAAACAATTTAACAACTGGTTGTTTACAAGCACCATTTTAACAACCGGTTCTGCCGAAGCGGTACGAACCGGCTGAATCCCACGACTGGGTTTAATGCACATCAGATACACCACGCAGGGGTCTGCAACCTGTGGCTCTCATGTTCATGGACTACAAATTCCACCAGCCCCTGCCAGCATGGCCAATTGGGCTGATGGGATTTGTAGTCCACGAACATCTGGAGAGCCGCAGGTTACGGGGAGCGTAGGCTCTGGGAAACAGAACTCATGCGTGATCATTACTTAGTGTGGCACGGCATGGGTCTGTTCAGGGTGTTTGTTGTGGGGGGGGGGGAGGGAAAGGAGATTGTCAGCCCCTATGAGTCTCCTTACAGGAGAGAAAGGGGGGACATAGATCCAAAATTCTTCTTCGTCTACCAACAACAGAGCTCTCCTCTGATGCAAGGACCCAACCTGTCTTTCCACAGGGAAGAGCTGCCCACGAAACTAATGTGCAACCATTGAAGCGAGCTTTGAAATTTAGAAATACTTTAAAGGTCATTATTAGTTGCAGAAACCACACTTTGCCTCCTGTGTGTGTGGGGGGGGGGGAGAACCCCCCCCTTGCAAAAGGCAGGGCTCAGAACTCGAGTTATTTTGCAATGCCAGGATACAACCCCACAGTGCATGAAATAACACAAAAGAGAAACTCGGAGCATGCGCAGAGTGCTTCCCCCATATCGGGGCCACTACCTACTTTGCTGGATTTTAGGCAGGGATTTCCAAGGGACGGGCGTACGAACATCGAGCGGGCTCGAACCCCCGAATCTCTTTTTTCAGAGAATTGACTTCTTCTTTTTCCCTCCGCAGACCAACAAAGCGTCAGCCAAAGGGGACTACCCCAAAGCCTGGACGTCTTCCCGCCAGACCTTCGCGTTGGCCGTCCTGTCGATCATCCTCGGCATCTGCACCTACATCGGGGCCGTCGTGGCCCTCATCGCTTACCTGTCCAACAAGGCGCCCACCTAGCCCCCCCCCTCCAGCCCCCCTGGACAGAGACATTCACCCTTCTCCTTCCCTAGGCCAGAGTGGGGATATTCCGGGGGGGGGGGGGGAGGGGAGGTTGTGAAGGCAAGATGGAGCTGCCACCAGCCGGTGGCCTTCATATCAGCAGCCCCACAGAATGAAGAACCCTGCGGATTTGGGTGCAAAAGGCTGAAACTGTACTAGCGCTCGATCCCTTGCAAAGCTTGAGAGGGGGGGAGCTGGGAAGGGGCCAGATCTGAACCCACATTCCCCCCCCCCCCCCCGGGCGTCAAAGCCTAGCTTTGCGTTCAACACACACCCAGTTTGGGGAGAAGCCAGCCCTCCAACCTCCCTATCTGGAAGAGACAGATGGGGCCAATCATCCAACTGGGCATGCAATAGAATCCTTGGGATGGACGTTGCTTGGGACTGTCACCCCCCCCCCCCGCCCCCTCTGGAGCAGAAGTGGCGT
The DNA here is from genome assembly GCF_021028975.2 of Sphaerodactylus townsendi. Classification (NCBI taxonomy): domain Eukaryota; kingdom Metazoa; phylum Chordata; class Lepidosauria; order Squamata; family Sphaerodactylidae; genus Sphaerodactylus; species Sphaerodactylus townsendi. The sequence goes on from NC_059430.1 coordinate 127,233,194, forward strand.
AGGAGGTTAAGAGCTCGTGTATCTAATCTGGAGGAACTGGGTTTGATTCCCAGCTCTGGTGCCTGAGCTGTGGAGGCTTATCTGGGGGATTCAGATGAGCCTGTGCACTCCCACACACGCCAGCTGGGTGACCTTGGGCTAGTCACAGCTTCTCGGAGCTCTCTCAGCCCCATCCACCTCACAGGGTGTTTGTTGTGAGGGGGGAAGGACAAGGAGATTGTAAGCCCCTTTGAGTCTCCTGCAGGAGAGAAAGGGGGAATATACATCCAAACTCTTCCTCTTCTTCTTCTGCAATGTGTGCGTGCATTGGGGAGGGGGGGGCTCCTGTTGCTTATGGATGGCAAAAAAAACCCCCACACACTTAAAAGCTGCCCTCCGCTGGCTGTTTCTTTCTGGCATCGTTCCTTTTATACGGAAACCCCCACCCGTTCACTCCCGCATCCCCAAGCTGAGAGGGCAATGGTCCCGGGCTCGCCTCGACACTCAATAAAACACCGTTGTGTTCCCTGCTACTATGGTCCAGTCCCGTGTTTGTTCTCAGCTCTCCCCCTTTGATATGATGATGCTTATAAAGGTGATTGTGGGGCTGGGTTGGTCAGGAAAGGACCCCCCCCCCCCCAAAAAAAAAATCTGTATGAGCTCCTTGAACCAGTTCTGAGCATCTTTTTTAGGGAGCAGCAGTGGCGTGGGAGGTTAAGAGCGCATGTATCTAATCTGGAGGAACTGGGTTTGATTCCCAGCTCTGCCGCCTGAGCTGTGGAGGCTTATCTGGGGAATTCAGATTAGCCTGGGCACTCCCACATACGCCAGCTGGGTGACCTTGGGCTAGTCACAGTTCTCTCTGAACTCTCTCAGCCCCACCTACTTCACGGTGTTTGTTGTGAGGGGGGAAGGGCAAGGAGATTGTCAGCCCCTTTGAGTCTCCTGCAGGAGAGAAAGGGGGGATATAAATCCAAACTCTTCTTCTTCTTCTTCTTCCTCCTTCTGCCCCATGCAGATGGATCTCAGACCGTTCCAATGCTTCTTCTGACGATGGCCGGCACCCCCTTGCCTGCCCCCCACAAATGTTTCTTCAGTAAACAGCATGTGAGTCCTGCAACACCCTTACCTACGACAGATTTCACTGGGAGGGTTTGTGGGCGAGCAGCTCGTTTTGTTAACCGTGAATGGTTCCAGCAGGAAATTTTGTCCCTGTTCCAAATGCATCAGAAACCCAGGTTAATTAGCTACGACAGTTGGACAGAGCCTCCATGTCCAGAGGCAGTATATCTCTGAACCCTGGAAGCAGAGAACAAAGAATGGGGAGGAGCAGAGTGCCCTTTCCTTCTCAAATGCATCACTCTCATGCCACTGACCAAAGGGACTGTTCCTTAAGCTCTAAGGCAGTGATGGCGAACCTTTTCGAGACTGAGTGCCCAAATTGCAACCCAAAACCCACTTATTTATCGCAAAGTGCCAACCCGGCAATTTAACCTGAATGCTGAGGTTTTAGTTTAGAAAAAACGGTTGGCTCTGAGGTGTGCGTTACTCAGGAGTAAGCTTGGTGGTAGTCGGCGACTTTGCTTTGAAGCAACCGTGCAGCTCTTCCAACGGGTGAATCACGACCCTAGGAGGGTTTACTCAGAAGGAAGCCCCATTGCCAGCAACCAAGCTGACTCAAATGAACATAAGAACAAGCCAGCTGGATCAGACCAGAGTCCATCTAGTCCAGCCCTCTGCTACTCGCAGTGGCCCACCAGGTGCCTTTGGGAGCTCACATGCAGGATGTGAAAGTAATGGCCTTCTGCGGCTGTTGCTCCAGATCACCTGGTCTGTTAAGGCATTTGCAATCTCAGATCAAAGAGGATCAAGATTGGTAGCCATAAATTGACTTCTCCTCCATAAATCTGTCCAAGCCCCTTTTAAAGCTATCCAGGTTAGTGGCCATCACCACCTCCTTCCTGTAGGCAGCATATTCCAAACACCAGCTCACACGCCATATGGAAGAAGTGTTTCCTTTTATTAGTCCTAATTCTTTCCAGCATTTTCAATGAATGCCCCCTGGTTCTAGTATTGTGAGAAAGAGAGAAAAATTTCTCTCTGTCAGCATTTTCTACCCCATGCATAATTTTATAGACTTCAGTCATATCCCCCCTCAGCCGTCTCCTCTCCAAACTAAAGAGTCCCAAACGCTGCAGCCTCTCCTCATAGGTAAAGGATCGTGCTTTAATTCTTCGCATGAAAATCAGGGGGTTTAACAGCTCTTAACAGGGTTACCTACACTGCTTCCCCAAAACGAGGTCTTCGGTTTAATGCTAATAATCGAGCCCAGCGGCCCAGCGGCCCAGGCCAGCCTAGATGTGGGTGTGGGGGGAGGGGGTGACTCTGTTTGTGTGTGCCCACAGAGAGGGCTCCCAGTGCCATCTCTGGCACCTGTACCATAGGTTCGCCATCACTGCTCTAAGGTTAGGTGTTATCCAGTTATCAGGCTCGGATTCTGCAGCTTCCAGGTCTCCCCTCATTGCTGCTAGAAAAACCAGGAGAAAGCTTGGCGGCTCTCTCCTCCCCGCCAATCCTATTCGCCCCCGGGCTCCGACCGATTCAAAAATCTAACTTGACACTCCAACGCTTCCCTCTCGTCCTTACATCCCAAAGCCGACCAGCCCGGGCCCGGCACTTGTGAGGTAAACGGAAGCACGTTGGAATCGGCTCTGGGGCCAGTGGCTTTCCTTTGCTGACCTTGCTTGCTCTCACCCGCCCCCGAAACCCATTACGCTCCTTTCCTGTTCTCTCGCCCGCCAAAGAGCCATGCATTATTGAGCACCCCGGCACTTTATCATATATTTATGCAAGGCCCACAGTCTGCTTCTTCCTGCAGCATTAAGTGTCATCGCGGTCTGAGCTCAGCTGGAAAGGGTTCCACCTTCCAGCATCTTTGCCGGCTAGTGGATTGGATCTTGCAGATCTGTTCTGTGAACAGATGCATTTTCTCCGAGGCAAGAACACCCCCCTGCCCCCAATATATGTGTTTCCAGAGCCTCCTGCAGGGAGTGAGGGGGAGTCTCTTTGGGCCAGGGAAAAGGGCTGTTGTTTGCAGGATACAGAGCATCCAGGTTCAAGAAGCAGAGAGAGAAAGGAGGAGAACCAGGGGGCATTCATTGAAAATGCTGGGGGGGGGGGGGGAATTAGGACTAATAAAAGGAAACACTTCTTCATGCAACGTGTGATTGGTGTTTGGAATATGCTGCCACAGGAGGTGGTGGTGGCCACTCACCTGGATAGCTTTAAAGGGGGTTTGGACAGATTTATGGAGGAGAAGTCGATTTATGGCTACCAATCTTGTTCCTCTTTGATCTGAGATTGCAAATGCCTTAACAGTCCAGGTGCTCGGGAGCAACAGCCGCAGAAGGCCATTGCTTCCACATCCTGCAGGTGAGCTCCCAAAGGCACCTGATGGGCCACTGCGAGTAGCAGAGAGCTGGACTAGATGGACTCTGGTCTGATCCAGCTGGCTTGTTCTTATGTTCCTATGAGAAAAGCAAACATGAATGGACTGGGTTTCAGTAAATTCCAGACCATTTGTTATAATTATTTATGCTACTTAGATGGGACCATGAGGGCCATCTAGTCCAACCCGCTGCCAACACACTATAACAGTGATGGCGAACCTTTTTGAAACCGAGTGCCCAAACTGCAGCCCAAAACCCACTTATTTATCGCAAAGTGCCAACAGGGCAATTTTACCTGAATGCTGAGGTTTTAGTTTAGAAAAAAATGGTTGGATCTTGAAACGTGTGTTACTCGGGAGTAAGCTTGGTGGTAGTTGGCTTTGGTTTGAAGCAACTATGCAACTCTTCCAATGGGTGAATCACGACCCTAGGAGGGTTTACGCAGAAGCAAGCCCCATTGCCAGCAACCGAGCTTACTGCCAGGTAAAGGATTGCGCTTTAGTTCTTTGCATGAAAATCAGTGGGGTTTAACAGCGTTTAACAGGGTTACCTACACTGCTTCCCCAAAACTAGGTCTTAGGTTTAATGCTAATAAACAAGCCCAGTGGCCCAGGCCAGCCTAGATGTGTGTGTGTGGGGGGGGGGCGATTTCCCTCCCCCCACATGATGAACTCTGTCTGTGCGTGCCCACAGAGAGAGCTCTGAGTGCCACCTCTGGCACCCGTGCCATAGGTTCGCCATCACTGCACTATAATATCTAGTCCAACCCCCTGCCTACAACTATAATATCCCCGATATTATATCAATGCTTAAAAATCTCCAACAAAGTATCCACCAACTCAAGAAGACTATTTTAGATATACAGAGATCTAGAGAAGTTAACCCTGCATCTCTCTTCCCCCCGCCCCAGTGAAATAAGAACTCAAAGGGGATACTCCTGAGGTCATGAAAATTCATCACCCCCTAACTTCTGCCCTGCCCAGTATAAAAACCCAGAACACCCCAAACTGTCCCCATAGGAGGTGCCTTTTTTTGTTTGCAATTGATATTCTATGATGATATACTACCTCTATTCATGGAAGTTCCATTTATTCACCATAGCTGTTACCTGCTGATAAACTTATCCTTGGTCCATTAGTCAAACCATTCTCCCGTAACCCTGAAAAGGATAATCTCAGCCAATGGCCACTACCACATTAGCGGAAGGAAATTTCTTAATAATGGGTCATTTTAGGGTACTGTCACCTGCTGAATACTGGGCAAGAAACTTGCCCCGAGGTAGGAATACAGGAAAGCGTGTCTTGTGTTCTTCACGGGCCTAGCAAATGCGTGTTCTTGTGTTCTTCACGGACTAGCAAAAGAGAGCAGCAGTGGCATAGTAGGTTAAGAGCATGCGAATTCTAATCTGGAGGAACCAGGTTTGATTCCCCGCTCTGCCACTTGAGCTGTGGAGGCTTATCTGGTGAACTAGGTTAGCTTGTGCACTCTAAATAAATAAAATGGAGGAGAGAACAATGCCAGGGGTGGCCAACCATAGGGTGCTCCAGATGTTCATGGACTACAATTCCCATCAGCCCCTGCCAGCATGGCCAATTGGCTCTGCTGCAGGGGCTGATAGGAAGTGTAGTCCATGAACATCTGGAGCACCATATGGTTGGCCACCCCTATTGTAGGCCAGCTTAAACTACCGGGGAGTAAGACAGTGATATAAAATGCAAAGGAGCATGTTAAGTGCGCGAGTGGTTAAGAGCAGGTGCATTCTAATCTGGAGGAACAGGGTTTGATTCCCTCGGCTTCTGCCACCTGGAGCTGTGGGAGGTAGCTTATCTGGGGAATTCAGGTACTTAGCCTCCGCTAACTCCCGCCAATAACAACACCAGTCGCTGGGTGACCTTTGGGGCTAGGGGTCAACACCGTTCTTTGGAGCTCTCTCAGCCCCACCCACCTCCCAGGGTGTTTGTTGTGAGGGGGGAAGGGCAAGGAGATTGTCAGCCCCTTTGAGTCTCCTGCAGGAGAGAAAGGGGGGATATCAATCCAAACTCTTCTTCTCCTCTTGATTTTGAGAGAACTCCAGAGACGAGATTTTGCTCGTGACAGAATCCGCAAAGGCCTTTCCAGCTGCAGTGCTGGCATCTCTCGGAGGCTGGCCACTAGGCCGGCCAGACCAAAGGCCCGACTCAAATCATGCGACAAGATGTTGTTGTTTTTTGCAAAGGCAGTGGGTGGAATTAATCATTTGCTGCCCGCCTGCCAAAATCAGCAGGATCCAAGCAAGCGGTTAACATTTCCCCTCGGCATGATTCGGGAAACGGTAAGCAACAGCTGAGCTGGAATGAAGCGTCAGCGGTTCCGCACCAGCTGCACAGAAGTACAGGCCGTGTCGGCCACGGTTGCCCTCCTGGTCCCCATCTAGTGACCGAAACCCCAATCGCTGCTTCGTTCCAGGGGCCAAAACCATATCTCAAAAGCCAGCCCTGGGGGAAGCGGAGAAAACAAATTCGTAGGAAGCCAGACTAATTGAAAAGGGACAAAAGAAATCTGAGAGGCAGAGTTCTTGACGGATGTCCTCAACCGGGTATGTCTTCGGTACGCCCCCCAGTTCTTCTAATTAAAGTATTAGAAGGGGAACGAGAGGGAAGAAGTAGTGGCTATAGCAAGGGTGGGCAATTATTTTTTCCATGGGCCCGCATAAGAAACAGAAAATATTGTTACTTCACATACACGCTACAAGGGTCAGTGCTATCAGTCACAGACCAGGAAAGGGATTTGGGCGTCTTAGTTGATAGTTCCATGGGAATGTCAACTCAATGCATGGCAGCTGTGAAAAAGGCAAACTCTATGCTGGGGATCATTAGGAAAGGAATTGAGAATAAAACTGCAAAGATTGTCATGCCCTTATATATAGACGTGGGTGCTAATCGCACTTGGAGTACTGTGTTCAGTTCTGGTCGCCACATCTCAAAAAGGATATTGAGGAGATAGAAAAGGTGCAAAGAAGGGCAACGAGGATGATTGAGGGACTGGAGCACCTTCCCTATGCGAGTGAGAGGGCTTCGCAAGCTGCTTGGGACCTCCCTTTAGTTTGAGAGAGGAGACGCCTGAGGGGGGGGATATGGATTGAAGTCTATAAAATTATGCATGGGTAGAAAATGTTGACAGAGAGAAATTTTTCTCTTTCTCACAATACTAGGAACCAGGGGGCATTCAATTGAAAAATGCTGGGGAAGAATTAGGACTAATAAAAGGAAACACTTCCTTCACAACAACGCGGTGCATTGGTGCTCTTGGAATATGCTGCCACAGGAGGTGTGCGCAGGCATGCACCACTAACCTGGATAGCTCTTGAAAGGGGCTCTGGACAGATTTATGGAGGAGAAGTCGATCTCTGGCTACCAATCTTGATCCTCTTTGATCTGAGATTGCAAATGCCTTAGCAGACCAGGTGATCGGGAGCAACAGCCGCAGAAGGCCATTGCTTTCACATCTTGTATGTGAGCTCCCAAAGGCACCTGGTGGGCCACTGCGAGTAGCAGAGAGCTGGACTAGATGGACTCTGGTCTGATCCAGCTGGCTTGTTCTTATGTTCTTATTGTGGAGGGTCGGGCCAAAAGGCAGGGGGGCGAGGCGCTTTTGAAAGCCCCGCAGAAGCCGGCAGCCAAGGCAACTGGCTTCTGCGGGACTTTCAAAGACGGCTCGCTCCCCAGGAAGGCAGGGGGGCCGGTCAGGGTCATCCGGCGGGCCGGATGTGGCCCGTGGGCCGTATAATGCCCAGGTCTGGGCTTTAGGGAAAGGGTTGTAAGATAATGCTACACAGCCTAATTGAATATTCATTGCCAGACATGGGTTGCAGAAAGTCAGTGGGGAAGAGAGTCTGTGTTCTGCTGTAAAAAAAGGGGAGTTCAGGTCACCCCGGGTTTTAGGGGGAACAGAGGAGGAGGAGGGCGTTTGGGGAAAAGAGGAAGCAGATTGCAGGCTACGCTTCTCCGCCCTCTTCCAGAGGGACGGCGGGTTTAAATAAGGAAAACGACAAAGGCACCGGCGGGGTGAAATCTAAAAAAAGAGAGAAGAGTTTCCATTTCATCAACACAATTAGGCTCATTAATCAAAGCAGGTTTTAGGCTTCTACCCAGTCAGCCGGGGAAGGTCAAAAGAGCAGCACGAATGCCTGGAAGGCAACAGACAAGAGAAGCGAAGAATTGGAAAGCGGGAGGGAGACAGAAGGGGGGGGGGGGGCTGGGCAGCCATGCAGGGCGTAATTGGCAAACGACAGAGATGAATGGCACACTTTAACAATGAGACAGGGAAAAAAGAATGGAGCTTATCTCATTTTTATCCCCCACGCCTCCTTCAAAGAGCTCAGATTAGCATACAGGTGTTTCTGCCTCACCTCTGTTTTGTTCGCACAACGGCCCTGTGATGTAGGTTAGGCTGGGAGAGGATATGTCCCTAGATGAGCCAATGAGTGGCTGAGCGGAGATCTGCACCCAGGCCTCGGCTCACAGGCTGTCAGCTGCTGACCCTTTCAGTAAAGTTAGAGCAGGGGTCTGCAACCTGCGGCTCTCCAGATGTTCATGGACTACAATTCCCATCAGCCCCGGCCAGCATGGCCAATTGGTGACCTTGGGCTAGTCATGGCCAATTGGCCATGCTGGCAGGGGCTGATGGGAATTATAGTCTGGTTAAGAGCTCGTAGGAGGTTAAGAGCTCGTGTATCTAATCTGGAGGAACCGGGTTTGATTCCCAGCTCTGCCGCCTGAGCTGTGGAGGCTTACCTGGGCAATTCAGATTAGCCTGGGCACTCCCACACACGCCAGCTGGGTGACCTTGGGCTAGTCACAGCTTCTTGGAGCTCTCTCAGCCCCACCCACCTCACAGGGTGTTTGTTGTGAGGGGGGAAGGGCAAGGAGATTGTCAGCCCCTTTGAGTCTCCTGCAGGAGAGAAAGGGGGGATATAAATCCAAACTCTTCTTCTTCTTTTAGTCCATGAACATTTGGAGAGCCACAGGTTGCAGACCCCTGAGTTAAGAGACCAGACTTTGAATCTCAGTTTAGCAGATGACCTTGCCAGGTGTCCACAGGCAAACGACACAGAGGTTTAATTGAAGGCTTTCACAGCAGGAACCCTCCATATTGCGAAACACACCTTGCCGTGAAGGTGCCAGCCACAGATGCCGGCGAAACGTTAGGGGCTAAAGCTACCAGACCATGGCCTCATAGCCCAGAAAACCCACAACAGACAATGTGAGGTGAGGTTCTCAATATCGAATGTGCAATAATGGGTATAAATTATGAGCAGAAAGAAGAAGAGGAGTTTGGATTTATATCCCCCCTTTCTCTCCTGCAGGAGACTCAAAGGGGCTTACAATCTCCTTGCCCTTCCCCCCTCACAACAAACACCCTGTGAGGTGGGTGGGGCTGAGAGAGCTCCGAGAAGCTGTGACTAGCCCCAGGTCACCCAGCTGGCGTGTGTGTGGGAGTGCACAGGCTAATCTCAATTCCCCAGATAAGCCTCCACAGCTCAAGCGGCAGAGCTGGGAATCAGTACCAGTTGTACATTAGGGAAATCAGTACCAGTTGTACATTAGGGAAATCAGTACCAGTTGTACATTAGAAAGGTTCCAGTTGTACATTAGGGGAAAAATTGATAGTAAGTGTAGTTCAGCAGGGGAATAGGTTTGGTTGGGGGGGGGGGATGAGTTGTCCCTCGCTGGCAGTCTTCAAAAAGGGGCCGGACAAACACTTGGCAGGGAGGCGTCCCTGACCGTCCTGTCCACTGCTGCCCCCTAGCAAGTCTCCTGCCGGGACCATAGGAACTCTTTGCATAATGACGTCAGTATAGGTGTCTGGTTAAGTTTCTTTTCCCCAAAGCCTCTGACGGTCGCCCCTCCTCCCCATCCCTGGGGCTTCAGCAGGTGGCATTCCAGCCTTTGCAGTCAGAGCAGGGGTGGCCAACCTATGGTGCTCCAGATGTTTATGGACTACAATTCCCATCAGCCCCTGCAAGCATGGCCAATTTGGCTGATGGGAATTGCAGTCCGTGATCAACAGGGGCACCGTAGGTTGGTCAACCCTGAGTTATGAGTCTCTCAGTTGGAGATAACGTTGCTTTGAGCTGTGTGCACGGACTGCTCCTGACGTGAAAAACAAAATGATAATTTTTTCCCCCTTTTGGTCACCTGGCTGGGGGAAGGGAGGCCCTGTAGAGTATATCAGTCCTTGTGTCTTCTGCGGCTACAATTCCTGCATAGAGATTCAATAAAAGAACATCATTGATAATTCTGAGTTCTCTTTGAAGTCTATAGCAGTGGTGGCGAACCTATGGCACGGGTGCCAGAGGTGGCACTCAGAGCCCTCTCTGTGGGCATGCGCAAACAGAGTCCCCCCACACACATCTAGGCTGGCCTGAGCTCGATTATTAGTATTAAACCTAAGACCTAGTTTTGGTGAAGCAGTGTAGGTAACCCTGTTAAGCGCTGTTAAACCCCACTGATTTTCATGGGAAGAACTAAAGCGCAATCCTTTACCTGGGAGTCAGCTCGGTTGCTGGCAATGGGGCTTCCTTCTGAGTAAACCCTCCTAGGGTCGTGATTCACCCGTTGGAAGAGTTCCACGGTTGCTTCAAAGCAAAGCCACCGGCTGCCACCAAGCTTACTCCCGAGTAACGCATGCCTTGGAGCCAACCGTTTTTTTCTAAACGAAAACCTCAGCATTCAGGTTAAATTGCCGTGTTGGCACTTTGCAAGAAATAAGTGGGCTTTGGGTTGCAGTTTGGGCACTCTGTCTTGAAAAGGTTCGCTATCACTGCCTTATGATACCAATTCCATGCTTGGTAAAGTTTGGTTCAGGGGGTACAAATGTATGGACTCTCAAAGGACTCCCCATCTACTATTATGGACTCCCCATCTCCTAGTAGCTCCCATTGGAAACAGTGGGGGATGGGGGCACCCCCTTTGGGAGCCCATAGCTTTGGACCCCCTGAACCAAACATCACCAAACCTGGCTGGTATCATCAAGAGAATCTCCTAAAGATACCCTGAAATTTTGGTGCTGCTAGCCTAAAACTGCGCCCCCTGCAGTCCACAAACTGAAAAAACACTAAAAAATACAAAACCCACAAACCACTGGTCTATAGCTACGGGCCTAACAGGATACTGTAAAACACAGGTGTCAAACTCTCAGCCCTCCAGATGTTATGGACTACAGTTCCCATCATCCCCTGCCAACATGATGCTGGCAGGGGATGATGGGAAGTGTAGTCCATAACATCTGGAGGGCCGCGAGTTTGACACCTATGCTGTAAAATGATCCTGCAGTCAGCAGGGGGTTGGACTAGATGGCCCTTCCTACTCTATGATTCCTAACATTTCAGCAAACTGCCTTGCAGTGTTCCAGCAAGCAAAGAAATGGAGCATGATGTATTGTATAAAAAAGCAGGAACATCTCCAGCTCCTGGAAGGACGCCAGGAGCCAAGGCTCCCGGGTTTTCTCCGCGCAGCTCTGGGAACGAGCCCCCTCGAGCCCGGCGGTTCCACGGCCACAATGCAGACCGTGCTCCTTCCTGAAACACAGAGTTAAATCACTACAGCGTTCACACAAAAGCAGCCTTTGGAGGCCAGGATCCCCCTGGGAAATCAGGTCTGCCTCTCCCGAGCCAATCCGTCTCCGCATTCCCAGGCAGGGGCACGTAATTAAGAAATATCTGCCAAGCTTAGAGAAGCCTCCCGATTTTGGCAAGAGCTGCGTTCTCACCTCCGTCGCTGCCAAACTGCAAAATTAAGAAGCAGGAAAGTTCCGCAGGATATTAACAAAGGGGGACGGGAGCCTCGGTGCAGAGCCTGGGAGTCCTCCTCATGTCCCTCCGGGGCCCGAATCAAGACTACCAGGTGGGATAAAGGCCTGCCTGCTGGGAGGGAATCTGCACACTGCTTGCCACCTGAGACTCCACGGGGCCTTCCCGGCGCACTGTGGAGGAAGCCGGCTGCAGGAGGTCAGCAAGAGGGCCAAAAGGAAAGGCGACAGGGCAGACATTAGTGTGTACAGTTCTGATGGGAGCAGGAAGGTTCCGAGACCACGAGGTCTGAGCAATTCTACGGCAAAGATAAAAAGGAGGCAGCATTGGACAGCATGGTGCGGTGGTGAAGTGCAGTGGATTCAAATCTGGAGAACCGGTTTTGATTCCACACTCCTCCACATGAAGCCTGCTGGGTGATCTTGGACTAAGAACATAAGAACGAGCCTGCTGGATCAGACCAGAGTCCATCTAGTCCAGCACTCTGCTACTCGCAGTGGCCCACCAGGTGCCTTTGGGAGCTCACGTGCAGGATGGGAAAGCAATGGCCTTTTGCTGCTGCTGCTGCTCCTGAGCACCAGGTCTGCTGAGGCATTTGCAATCTGAGATCAAGGAGGATCAAGATGGGTAGCCATAGATAGACTTCTCCTCCATCAATCTGTCCAAGCCCCTTTTAAAGCTATCCAGGTTAGTGGCCATCACCACCTCCTGTGGCAGCATATTCCAAACACCAATCACACGTTGTGTGAAGAAGTGTTTCCTTTTATTAGTCCTAATTCTTCCCCCAGCATTTTCAATGGATGCCCCATGACTAGTCCCAATTCTCTCTGCCCCACCTACCTTGCAAGATGTCTGTTGTGGGGAGGAAAAAGGAATGAGTTTGCAAGCCACTTTGAGACTCTTGATGGTTGAGAAAAGCAGGGTAATATAAATCCACACTCTTCTTCTACAAGCCAACCTTGTAAAATCTGAATTGAATCTCATACTTTCCATAACCTACTTAACCTACTTCCATAACCTAGGAGCAGCAGGCGTAGGAGGTTAAGAGCTTGTGTATCTAATCTGGAGGAAACGGGTTTGATTCCCAGCTCTGCCGCCTGAGCTGTGGAGGCTTATCTGGGGGAATTCAGATTAGCATGTGTACTCCCACACACACCAGCTGGGTGACCTTGGGCTAGTCAGAGCTCTCTCAGCCCCACCCACCTCACAGGGTGTTTGTTGGGAGGGGGGAAGGGCAAGGAGATTGTCAGCCCCTTTGAGTCTCCTGCAGGAGAGAAAGGGGGGATATAAATCCAAACTCCTCTTCTTCTTCTTCTACTTGGCATCCTTCAATACATTCATCCAATTATTATAATCCCTGCAACCATGTAGCCATCGTCATGTTGGGGAGGGAGAGGGGAAGGTGGATGCGGGGTGGGGGTTACGGATGGACGGCGGACCAGAAAGGATGGAAAAGTAGGTTGTAAATCCAAACTTTTCTTCTTTTTCAAACCAGAAAACTAGCAGCCAGTCTTACGATAACTGTCCTCTCCATTTCCGGCCACAATTACCCACTCTTCTTGCTGTGTTTTCTAAACAGCTAAACTAGGCTTGCTTGTTTTGGAAACTAAAAAAAGACCACTGGGACTCTGAGGGGAAATTCTGGTTCATGAGCAGCGCTGACGCTAATTACTTTCAAGCCGGAGAGTTTTTTCCCCTGTCTTCATTAGAGCGGCTAAAAGAACAGCTTCTAGCAAAGACAGAGAGGGGGGAAATTCAGAGTGCTTTAATGACCACAAAACTACCATTTTCGGCAAAGAGAGCGAGAGATCAAAAACACGAATCCAAATGCAGAATGAGGCTTTTCCTGCACAGACTGGCTGTGACTGAGGATTCGTTTGGAGAACAGCAAATGTGCATATCAAGGCATGACAGAAATGGAAATCTCTGCGCTCTGGGCAGATATGGAACATCATAGAGCATTGGGGCGCACATCAGAGTCCTGAGGGTTAGATGGCACGACACAGCGGTAATGAAGGTCTGGCGCTCTCTGACACCCATTCCAACCCCTGGTTTTCCATAATTGAAGAAAAATGGCCTCTATTGGTCTGTCAGTGGATTCACTGTGCCCTTTGTCCTATTCAGAAGCTTATAGGAAATTAAAAGGTCAACTATTGGATAGAGAGTTCTCTATCCTAATCACCGCAGTCAAGAAAACATGCTCCCCCCTGTATTTTTCTCTCCCATTTGAACGGGGTCACTTGGCACACTACCTGCATTGCTTAATAAACCCTGTTCAAAGGAGAGCCATAATGCTCGCCAGGTTTAATGTTATGCCTTCTGCCTTGTTACATGGCAGATTTAATAAGCAAGAAAAGGCTAAAAGATTGTGCCCATGTAACGATGGCTCAGTTGAATCTCTGGCCCACCAATTACTACACTGTCTCAGATTCAAGGAAATCAGATCCAAGTATGTGAATCTTACTCCTTTACATTTACCCCACCTCCCCGATTTAATTAGATTGCGCTAATTGTTGGACAACCCTGATCCTTCTCTCTGTATAATAGTGGCAGACTTTCTCCTGGAAATTACTAAACGCCAGTAGATTTCCTTCGACCTAACATTTATTTCCAGTATTGTATATGCTTTTTAATTTGTTTTTTTATTACTGTTGTACTGTTGTCTATGCCAATAAAGGCTTGCTTCTTCTAATGAAGGTCTGGTGGATACTTCCAGACACATATTTCCAGCACCTTGCAATCCCGACCTGTAGTTTGTCAGCGATTCAATCACACCTCCTTGACCTTTGGAATGAAGGATGCGCCAGCCAGAAGGCAGAGGAGAGAAATGATCCAGCCAGCACAGCCTGTGTCCATTAACAGCCAGTCTTTATTCTGTTCCATTTGGGGGCGGAGTCACCACTTGGAATACTTCCTGTGAGCAGAATCCCGGTAAAACTGGAAGATGGTGTCCGCGGCACGTTGCGAAGTTGCGATGCATTGCTGGAGCTGCAGGGATGGGGAGAGGAGAATTTGTTATGTAAGGGAAAAGAAGTGCTTGTAGATCTGGGTAAGGCATAAGAGCCTTTCCAAGAAGTCAGACCGTCACGCTGGGGCTACAGTGTTTTTTCAAAGCAACAATTGGCCAAAGATTCCACTATCATGGGATTCATATTTACTGTTAAAATATAACCAATACAGCAAATATAACACAAGTTCAAAAATCTTTACACTTCGGCAAAACAATTGCAAGCGTCAGGGTCCAGATGAAACGCTGATTTCTAAATATCAAGAGGTTTTCCATGTTCTAACAAAAACCTAGATCTAGATCTGGGGTGCTGTGTGGTTTCCAGGCTGTATGGCCGTGTCCTAGCAGCATTCTCTCCTGACGTTTTGCCTGCATCTGTGGCTGAGGATCCTCCAAAGAGGCCAGCCACAGATGCAGGCAAAACGTCAGGAGAGGATGCTGCTAGAACACGGCCATACAGCTCGGAAACCACACAGCACCCCAGTGATTCCGGCCGTGAAAGCCTTCGACAATACTAGATCGAGATCGTCTTCCATATTTCAAGCTCACTATTTCATCCGGCACTCTGGCCGGTGATCTTGTCAGATTTTGGAAGCTAAGCAGGGCTGGCCCCGGTTATTATTTGGATGGGAGATCCGAGGACGTCCAGGGTCACGACACAAAGGCAGATAATGGCAAACCACCTCTGAACATCTCTGGCCTTGAAAAGCCTGCGGGGGCACCATAAATTGGCTGCAGCTTGACAGACAGCAGTTCAAGACAGAGCCATAACACCCCCCCCCCCCCCACACACACACACAGCAATACCCTCCTGTTCCATCTTTCCTGTGACACGGCTCCATACGGTTCCAAGATGGCGGCACTCTCTCCATCTGGACAGCTCAAATTTGCAACACCACCACCCTCCTGCCTTCCGCATCTGCCACCTCTTTGGCTGCTGCCTTGCAGATGGCGTTCAGTCTTGCCCCCCCCCATGGCATCCTGCCCCCCCTCCCCATAGTGCCCTCCACATCATGCGTGCTCCCAATCCGTTCCCAACCCTTTACAAAGGGCTTGGACAGATTTATGGAGGAGAAGTCGATCTGTGGCTACCAATCTTGATCCTCCTTGATCTCAGATTGCAAATGCCTTCGCAGACCAGGTGCTCGGGAGAAGCAGCAGCAGAAGGCCATTGCTTTCACATCCTGCACGTGAGCTCCCAAAGGCACCTGGTGGGCCACTGCGAGTAGCAGAGGGCTGGACTAGATGGACTCTGGTCTGATCCAGCAGGCTAGTTCTTATGTTCTTATGTTCAGCTTCCGGCAACTCGGCCCCAATTGCAGATTAAAAAAAACCCATGGTGAACAGAGGAGAGGAGGAGAAATAAAGTCGATTGGTGGGGGGGGGGGGAGAGAAAGGAGGGCAGAGAAACGTCTCCCAGAGGGAAGAAAAAGAGAAAGCAGGAGCTATCAAAGAAGGCAAGCAGCAAAAAGGCTTTCCCTCAGGAAACGGATGCAAAGGGAAAATTCTGGCAGCAGCTCCCAATTCACCGTGTCCCGGCCACCTGCCGGCTCCCACAGGCCAATTAAACCCCAAAGCTAGATTTTTTCCAGCCGCCTCTGTGGAAGGACCGAAGGCCGCCCATGCGCACTTTTTTCCTTGTGTCTTAATTAGACAATTCGTATGCAAGTGAGGTTACCAAACCCAAGCATGTACAACACCGGGCCCGAGAGTTTCCCCCTCCCTCCTCCGCCGCCCTCTCGTGCGGGGCTGCTGCAAACGGACCCAGCCTGCTCGGGACCGCTCAATTCAATTACCGCAGGTGCGCAGCGCGGAGCCAGGACAGTGTTGGCATGCGGCACGGCGCCTCATGCTCTGCCCTCCCTTCCCCCACGTCGGCGAGGCCGCCACGTGCTGGGAGGTAGCGTCTGGCAATTGATTTACAAACGGCGCCGGGCACCATTTCCTCGCCGCGGCCGGGTGCGGCGAGCGAGGGAAATGTAGACAAACAGCAACAAACGAGGTACCAGCTCAGCCATCTTGCTCGATATAAGATCTCATCCGTCTTCCAGCAGGCCTCACCGCGTCCCCTTTTCCCACGGCCCAAAAACGGTGGCACGGCTTACGAGGGGTGGTTTCGGAGGCGGCGACAGGCAGGCCTTTCCAGGTGGAGAGAGGAGCCGTTCCCAAGATACATTTCAATTACCTACAGCCCTCCTTCAAGATGTGTGTGTCTCTCTCACATTTAGGGGGTCAATTCAGACGTGACCCTATCAGGATTTAGGGGGCCAATTCAGACACTATCAGCAAAGCCATGCATACCCTGACTCAAGGAGGAAACCATTATTTCATTTTTTAAATGAAGCAGCAGTGGCGTAGGAGGTTAAGAGCTCGTGTATCTAATCTGGAGGAACCGGGTTTGATTCCCAGCTCTGCCGCCTGAGCTGTGGAGGCTTATCTGGGGAATTCAGATTAGCCTGTGCACTCCCACACACGCCAGCTGGGGTGACCTTGGGCTAGTCACAGCTTCTCGGAGCTCTCTCAGCCCCACCTACCTCACAGGGTGTTTGTTGTGAGGGGGGAAGGGCAAGGAAATTGTCAGCCCCTTTGAGCCTCCTGCAGGAGAGAAAGGGGGGATATAAATCCAAACTCCTCCCCCTCCCCCTCCTTCTTCTAAAATCCTTAGGTTTTCTTCCCTTTTATCCTTGCTACCATCGTGAAAGTCAGACGGGGCCAAGAGCTTTCAAGTGTTGCATTAGAATTTGAACCCGGGTCTCTGGGTCCCAAGTCCAATATTCTGCTGCCGCTGCTATACCATCACACTTCTCATAATTTCATGCCAAAGAAAGTCCGATTCCAGCCCAAAACAGCTGGCATAAAAGGAAACATGTAAATCAAGGGCATTTGAACAAGATCATTTATTTTACATGATTTGTGCAGCCATTTCTTCCTATTTTGCATAATTTATTTTGTTTCTGCTCACTGTTGGACACCGGAGGTCTCCCCACCCCTCCGGCAACTATCCAGTCAGTGGAAATCTTATTCATCGGCTCCCCGGCTGCTAGCACATTTGTCCGCACTCTGTCAAACATACCTGGTTAACCAGAAGGGCTGGGAAATTTTCTTTCCCTCCCAACCCTGCAAAATGAAAGATGGTGAAACAGCTGAAGGAAGGAAGGAAGGAAGGAAGGAAGGAAGGAAGGAAGGAAGGAAGGAAGGAAGGAAGGAAGGAAGGAAGGAAGGAAGGAAGGAAGGAAGGAAGGAAGGAAGGAAGGAAGGAAGGAAGGAAGGAAGGAAGGAAGGAAGGAAGGAAGGAAGGAAGGAAGGAAGGAAGGAAGGAAGGAAGGAAGGAAGGAAGGAAGGAAGGAAGGGGTCAACAAACATACAAACAAACTCACACTATGGGAAGGAAGGAAGGAAGGAAGGAAGGAAGGAAGGAAGGAAGGAAGGAAGGAAGGAAGGAAGGAAGGAAGGAAGGAAGGAAGGAAGGAAGGAAGGAAGGAAGGAAGGAAGGAAGGAAGGAAGGAAGGAAGGAAGGAAGGAAGGAAGGGGGATCTTTTCAGGTCAGACTTCTTTCCCCTGTTCATTTTACTACTCTCAGCCTTCCAGAAATGGCGATGAAGCCACATTCTAGAATAACTTCCAATAGAAATAGAGGTGAGCCTTGCAATTTTTGATCTAGTGTCTCCATCTAAAACTCTTTCATCACCCAGCAATAAGAACCATAATCTCGTCTCTTGTCTCTTGATGTTCAGCACAGAAGAAGAAGAAGAAGAAGAAGAAGAGTTGGGATTTGTACTCCCCTTTTTCTCTCCTGTAAGGAGTCTCAAAGGAACTTTGGAAATTCCTTTTTCCCTCCTCTCCCCACAACAGACACCTTGTGAGGTAGGTGGGGCCGAGAGAGTTCAGAGAGAACTGTGACTGGCCCAAGGTCACCCAGCAGGCTTCACGTGGAGGAGGGGGGAAACAAATCCAGTCCACCAGATAAGAGTCTGTTGTTCACATGAAGGAGTGAAGAATCAAACCTGGTTCTCCACGTTATTGCCTACTTGCTCTTAATCACTACACCACACAGGTTACAATGAAAAGGAGATGCCCCTTAGCAGCAGTGGCGTAGTGGTTAAGAGCAGGTGCATTCTAATCTGGAGGAACCAGGTTTGATTCCCCACTCTGCTGCCTGAGCTGTGGAGGCTTATCTGGGGGATTCAGATTAGCCTGTGCATTCCTGCACACGCCAGCTGGGTGACCTTGGGCTAGTCCCAGTTCTTCTGAGCTCTCTCAGCCCCACCTACCTCACAGGGTGCTTGTTGTGAGGGGGGAAGGGAAAGGAGTTTGTAAGCCCCTTTGCTTCTCCTACAGGAGAGAAAGGGGGGATATAAATCCAACTCTTCTTCTTCTCTTTTTTAGATCAGGAAGATGATCCTTTTTAAAAAGAAGAAGCCTGTTCCAGGCTGAATGCAGACAGAGGCAATGAGACGAAGATGAACATGAGAAGTGGCAAATAAGAGATGCACTCACAGAGAGGTGAAGCCAAGAGATGAAATGAGGGGAAGAATTGGTGAGTAGTGGAAAGCTTTTAAGCCAAAGGGCTAGAATAGGGGTGGCCAACCTATGGTGCTCCAGACGTTCACGGACTACAATTCCCATCAGCCCCTGCCAGCATGGCCAAGGGGCTGATGGGAACTGTAGTCCGTGAACATCTCGAGCACCATAGGTTGGCCACCCCTGGGCTAGAAGGTTGAAACTGATGAAATAAAGGGTGCCAGGGCATAGAATGAAGGTAAGGGAGAGCCGTAAATCTGAGCAGCAGAAGATGAGCCCGTCTCCTCTCCCGCCTCAAGAATTCCTGCTCTCCTCTAGCCCATTTGCCATTAAAAAGCGCCAACACCCTACTCAGCAGCTGTTAGCAGGGGAGCTCAATAGGGCAGCTTCGATTTCCTCCTTGGTGCTCTTCAGCTGACGTGCTACCGGCCAGGATGCTGTGATGCAATTTAACGCTGGTTGGTTTCACTGTATGGCTGAGTCACATCGCCAAGGGATCCAGAGGCCCCTGCCGCATGCTGCTTCGGGCGTTGGATGGCCTGCTCGGCATTTTGCTGCTCGTTCAAGATTATTTAGCGGATTAGCTGCTCATTAAGACATTCGGAGTCAAAATTCCAGAGCACAGGTGCTCAGATATAATTCGCCATTCCATCAGCCCTGCCAATATCAGCCAACGCTCATATTGTGAGGGACTGATGGGAATTCAGTAGTTCATGAACATCTGGAGGGTCATCGTACCTTATTACCCCTGTTCCAGAGGGTTCGCTAGGCACTGATTTTAACTCTCCTGGCGGCAGAGTGGTCCACTCCAGTACGGCAGTCCGAGCTCTGCTCACAACCCGAGTTTGATTCCGACAGAGGTTGGTTCCAAGTAGCCGGTTCAAGATTGCCGCAGCCTCTATCCTGCTGAGGTCGGTAAACTCAGAAGCCAATTGGCTGGGGATAAAGCATAGACGACTAGGGAAGGCAAGCAGCCCCGTCAACATAGGCTGCCTCGTAAATGTCAGGATGTGACATCTCCCCATGGGTCAGTAATGACCTTTATATTTTTAAACTAAATGATTGCAGATGTGTGGGGAGGGGTTAGAGAAATCTGATCCATCCTTTTTTGAGAAGCAAACCACATAAATGTGAGATCAGGGAAAAGAGGAGTTTTTGAATTGCAGCCCCAGTTTGCAAACGCACCCTGCTTGGAGACTGCATGTGGTTAAGATGTGCCTACTGCAGGATATCCTATCAGCTTCCATTGGAAACAGATAGGGCAACTCTTCGGGAGATTTCATAACTTTGGACCCTGAACTCAAACCCTCACCAAAACCAGGGTGATAAATTATCAGGAGAGTCTCCCTAAAGATCCCTGAAATTTTGGTACGGCGAAGCAGCTCCAAAAACTGTGCCCCTCTGCAGGGCCGGAAACAGGGAAAAAACTAGAAATACAAAAAAAACCTGCACAAACGGACTCCTGCATTTCTTAAGTGGACCCCCTGCACAAGGGGCTTGGGGACATTTGACTCCCCATGTTTCCATTGCAGATACGCCACTGCACTGGATAGTTTACTGCAGTCTAATGCAAGAGTTGCTTCTTTACAACCATAATTTGGGCAGATCTGTGTCAGGAGGCCTGTTATTAAGAGGTTTTGCGCAGGCAAACCTTAGTTCTGGCATTGACCAGAGAAGATCTCAATACTCAATAAACTACTATTCTTTTACATGAGCTTGTTTCAGTTTTTGGAATTCTGACATTCTGTGACCTCGGATCTTCCAGCTTCCTGCAAGATCTCAGTCTACTGTGCTAGCGCAACGCTGCGTTCAAACCTGGATCTGAAGCTTGCATTCTCTAGCACAGGGATCCTAAGGGCAGCTGCTAAGGTCAGAGAAAAGGACTAGTCAAGAAGTCGAAATGCAACGAGTAAGAAGTACTGCCTTGTCCTGGATGCCCCAAATAACCCTGGGCTTGGTCTGGTTAGGAAAAGTGTGGGGTATAAATCAAGTCAAATAAATCAAAATAAAACAACCCAATCTCATCAAATCTCGGAAACTAAACACCTTCGGCTCTGGCTAGCATTTGGATGGGAGACCACCACGAAAGTCCAGGGTTGCTCTGGAGACGGCAAATGGCAAACCACCTTTCTTGCCTTGAAAACTATTAGAAGGTTGCCGTTAATCAACGGCAACTTGACAGCCCTTTCCACTACCACCACCAGTAAGTACTGCCCTTCAGGGAAGGGAAAGCGCAATAGTCAATGTGGTGTAGTGGTTAAAAGCAGGTGGGATGCTGTCTTTTCACCCGAGGATTTTGAAATCACACAACCCCTAAGACAGTGATGGCGAACCTTTTTGAGACCGAGTGCCCAAATTGCAACCCAAACCCCACTTATTTATTGCAAAGTGCCAACCCAGCAATTTAACCTGAATGCTGAGGTTTTAGTTTAGAAAAAAACTGTTGGCTCCTCTTCCCTCCTCCTCACTTCCACCCGCTTCGAAAGCAGGGCCGCCTGCTCTAGCCTCCAGCAAGTCCCACGCACACCGCTCTGTGCCTCTCTAGCATCTCTGCCACCTCTGCCCCCCCCCTTGGGCAGCAGCCACCCAGAGCACAAGCACCAGGCCTGGCAGCCGAGTCCTCCCTGGTCACCGTGGTGCGCGCACATCGTGCTCAGTGGCCTGGTAGGCGCAGCCTAGATGTGTGTGTGTGTGTGCGATTTTCCTCGCCTCTATTGAAGACAAACTCTGTGTGCGCAGCTCCACAGAGAGGTTCGAAAGTGCCACCTCTGGCACCCGTGCCATAGGTTCGCCATCACTGCCCTAAGAACTTTCTAGGCTAGGTCCCGGCTCTAGGATTGAATAGTTTGCTCTGCATGACAACATTCAGCATGGAATCACTCCGTTGATAATCACTCCCCCTCCCCGCCTCCCCCCTGTCCCCGATATAGCAGTCCGGAGTTCACATTTTCTCTTAACTTGAGAACATAAGCCCCTAAAAGGAGCCCTAAAGGAGTCAGATATAGGTGATCCCCCTCAAATGCCAACCAATACAATTGGGCTCAGAGCCCGAGTCCCTCTGCAAAGATCTTATTAGTGTTATAACCAGTCCAGGCACATGTTTTCAGCTCGAGCTCCCAGGTGAAGTGTTCAGGGAT
This sequence comes from Sphaerodactylus townsendi, assembly GCF_021028975.2. Classification (NCBI taxonomy): domain Eukaryota; kingdom Metazoa; phylum Chordata; class Lepidosauria; order Squamata; family Sphaerodactylidae; genus Sphaerodactylus; species Sphaerodactylus townsendi. The sequence goes on from NC_059430.1 coordinate 127,255,076, forward strand.
CCTTCCAGTAACTTGGAACCGAGGGGTTCTTAAGGACACCCTTCCCTCATTAAAAATGGGTCCCACCATGATCAAGAGAAGCAGATTCCTCCACTTTGCATAACACCTATAAGGATCTGGTATTCCAGTCAATAATGGAGACTCATAAAGGTATCAAGAGCAAATGGCTCCAGCCAGTGCCCACCCCCGCTGCCCCCTGGCGGGTCATTTCCATGGATTTTATCACAGATCTCCCCACCAGCAAGGGTCAGACGGTCATTCATTCATTCATTCATTCATTCATTCATTCATTCATTCATTCATTCATTCATTCATTCATTCGATTCGATTCGATTCATAGGCCGCCTCACCCCCGAAGGGCTCAAAGCCGCTCACAATACGGCTGTTCCCAATGCCAGCAAATAAATCCAAAAACACAACTTAACCCCATTAAAATCTAAAAGCAGCAATTACTTTAAATAAATAGAAAATTAAAACAAATCCTCAAAAGTTGTTAAAAAAAATATAGGCTCTCGACCAAAGGCCAGAGAGGGGGGGGAAAGGCAGCCCAAGATGGAATCGGCCTGTTGTTGTGGAAAACAGGCAGCCTCAAAGGAGCCACAGCTCCCCACCAAGCCCGGGTGGAAGACCTCCTCGGCCTTACAGGTCTCATGCGAACTCACCAAGGTCCCGCGAGGGGCCCGGATTTTAAAGCGGTGTGGACCTTTTCAAGCTAAGCCCACTTTCGCGGTCTATTGGGGCGGTGGTGAGCAGTGGGCTCTGGATTAACACCAAACTATGCCACAGCAATTGGTTTCCTTACTGTGCCTACCCAGCAGGGGAGCTGCCAGCTCTGCTCTGCTCTTCTTCACATTTTGAGTCTGTCAGAGCTACTTTCAGCTCTTCCCCTCTGGTGTACAGGGGCCCATTTTTTCCAGCACAGCTGCCTGTGAATAATAGATTTAAGACTTCCGCTGCAGAAGCTCCATCAGGTGGTAAACCCTGGCCCGGACTCAACAGTGGGAGCCTTGGCAGAAGGCTTCTCAGCTTTCCCGGCCGAAGCATGACAGGGAGCAGAACGCCTCTCTTTGCCAGGCCTGTGTGGTGCAAAGTGGGTAGGGAGCCAGCCAGGGCCGCTGGGTATCAGCATGTCAGCCACAGCTCCCTGAACACTCTCACCGGGAAAGACGGGTAAATCATCATCATTTATTATGCTGCAAGCTGTAGCTGCCTGTTACCTCTCCAGCCGGTGAAAAGTTTCTCTCGCCGGAGAATTTGACAGTGGTTGATAGATGGTGGCTCAGCTTGTCGTTCCTTGCAACAACCTGCCTCCCGTGGTCCGGGAGTGGCTGTCAGAGACCCTGACACACTTGCCACGTGGTGAGGCACCTGGATGAGGTGTCCCCAGGGGAAAGAGAGGCCTTAATCCAGGGTGGTTAGATAGTTGGATGGATACCTATAGGCTGCATGATGTTGATGGAGTGGACAATTCTATCAGCCTTGGACTATATGGCATCATACTCCCATCAGCTGCCATGCTGGGTAGGGGCTGATGGGAATCTGTAGTCCATGAACATCTTTTGAGCATACCTGGCCATGCTGGCAGGGCTGATGGGAATTGGTAGTCCATGAACATCTGGAGAACGCTGGCCATGCTGGCAGGGGCCAGGAATTGTAGTCCATCAACATCTGGAGCACACTGGCTATGCTGGCAGGGGCTGATGGAATTGTAGTCCATGAACATCTGAGCACACTGGCCATGCTGGCAGGGGCTGATGGGAATTGTAGTCCATGAACATCTGGAGCACACTGGCCATGCTGGCAGGGGCTGATGGGAATTGTAGTCCATGAACATCTGGAGCACACTGGCCATGCTGGCAGGGGCTGATGGGAATTGTAGTCCATGAACATCTGGAGAACGCTGGCCATGCTGGCAGGGGCTGGTGGGAATTGTAGTCCATCAACATCTGGAGCACACTGGCCATGCTGGCAGGGGCTGATGGGAGTTGTAGTCCATGAACATCTGGAGCACACTGGCCATGCTGGCAGGGGCTGATGGGAATTGTAGTCCATGAACATCCCTAGCTTAAATGGTAGAAGCCCAGAGCAAGTATCTATTCCTGTATAAAATCGGTCCCTGGGTCTCCATTCAGATTTACCAGCACAGGTGGGCCCGAGATTGGGGCTCTGAAGCGGCTGACCCCGAATATTGCTGCCTGCTGGAAGCCCCACGGTTTCTTTCTCTTGCCTTATTTCAGATACAGAAGAAAAGCGTCTCTGTTCTGTAAGGTTTGGGGCAATGGAATTTTGAGAAGGGAAAACGGAGGTTTTTGGCGGCTTCCGTGATTTGGGTCGGGCAAGGAGTCCAACGTGGATTAAACAGAAGTTGACGCTTTGGTTTTAATTTGCTAACCCCTTTAGAAATGTTTTGGGTGGAGACGCAGCAGGGAAATTTCATAAAATAAAATAAACATCGCTTGTGGGAACGGGAGTCTGTTTCTCATTTCTGTAGAGACTTTCTGGGAGACTTCAGGTGCTGCCTAAATTAAATTTCAATCTCGCTCTGCCACTAAAGAGCACAGGGAGGAATTCATGATCCCTTCCTGTGTACCTGCACAACATCCCAATAAGGTAGGCTAGTTTTGGAGACAAGCAAATATTTGCACAACGTGGCTAGCAGTCGTAGACTGTGTAATTTGTGAGTTGACTACATCTAAAATATATACAAAGTAATACATGCACAGCTTTCTCTTGCTGGAGTCAGTCACAAGCTCAAGTTTGAGAAGCAGTGCATGTGAGGGGAGGTTAAGAGCCTGCAGGCCCAATCTGGGGAACCGGCTTGATTCCCAGCTCTGTCAGCCTGAGCTGTGGGAGGCTTTAATTGGGGAATTCAGGATTAGCCTGTGGACTCTCACACACGCCAGCTGGTGACCTACACACAGCCGAGTTTCCTTCAGCCCTACCCACCTCACAGGGTGTTTGTTGTGAGGGGGGAAGGGCAAGGAGATTGTCAGCCCCTTTGAGTCTCCTACAGGAGAGAAAGGGGGGATATAAATCCAAACTCTTCTTCTTCTTCTTGACCAGTGAGTTTCATGGGTGGGCGTTTGAGCCTGGATTTTCCCAAAGAAGAAGGAAGAGGAGTTTTGATTTATACCCCACTTTTGACAATCGTAAGGAATCTTAAGGCAGCTTACAAATTCCTTTCCCTTCCTCTCCCCACAACAGACACCTCGTGAGGCAGGTGGGGCTGAGCCGAGAGAACTGTGACTGAGCCAAGATCATCCAGCAGGCTTCATGTGGAGGAGCAGGGAATCAAATCCTGTTCACCAGATAAGAGTCCAGTGCTCATGTGGAGGAGTGGGGAATCAAACCCAGTTCTCCAGATTAGAGTCCACCTGCTCTTAACCACACCACGCTGACTCTAACCACTACACCATAACATGTGCTTCTGATTGCCTGGTGTTTCCAGGGCAATTATGGATCATACTCTTATCAAACCCTGCCAGCATGGGCAAATGACCATGCTGGCAGGGACTGATGGGATTTGTAGTCCACGAACATCTGGAGAGCCGCAGGTTGCAGACCCCTGGCCTAGATTGTAGTCTTTAGGATTGCTTGGATAGGCTCTACTATGTGGTCAACTGCAGCTGAACTCTCACTAGCCAAAGGGTGGCTGAAGAGCGCGTTTCAGATGCTTCCACGAAACTCCCTGGGAAACATCTTGCATCCCTGGGACCAGCAAAGAAAGAAAATAATGCCGAACAGAAATGAAAAAAATCTGAATAAATTATGTAAAAGAAGAACACACAGTTCCTTTTCCTTCATTCACATAATTCATAAGGCCAAAATTAATTTGAAGAAAAACAGAGTGCATCCACACAACCTTGTTAATTCCTCCATTAGGCTAGGAAAGCCAGGTTTACCTACCAGGGGCTGTGCCAGATAATTCTAAATTTTCTCTCTATACAGATGCAAACTTGACTCACTTGCCAAAGATACCTAAAGCCAGTGGCTTGGCAGATATCACCACCACTCCTCAGCTCTGCTTTCTTCACTTGTGACATGTCACAGTTCTGGCTGGGTTAGGTGGAATAATAATTGCTACGTGGCCCGGTACACAAAGCAAACCACTCTGGGGCGCAGCCAATCTGCTAAGGCGGCTGTCTGTTCCCCTGCAGTTTTATGAAAGAAAGCCGCAGGACAGAGACAAACATTAGATAAATCCTGAGGCAAAAAAGGGAAAACAACTGTCTTTATTTTTTCCCCTCTATGTTGTTGCATTGGGTTTTTTTTAAAAACAACAACAACAACAAAACACACAAATGCTAAAACTCATTAAAAATCACCCCCAAACAAAAGCCGTTTTCCCACCCCCCTCCCATCCCCTGACAGAAACACTTGTCTAATTAATGGCGCCTGGCTGCCAGCTCTATTCAGTAGCACATTAGCGTTCATAATTGTTCTTTTAGAGCAGGACGGCCGCCACGTTCCAAGCCATTTGGCAGGAACCGCGACGGCGGCGGAAATGAGAAACGACTCCGCGCTGCTCCTCCGGAATACTAAGAGAGGCCCCTAAATGGATATCGGGACAGGTAGAGCGGGAGCGAGGAGGATTCATTCCCCCTCGTCTCAGCCCCGTCTTCACGACCTGCAGCTTTCCGTCGTGGCCGTGTAGGGAGCAGCAGTGGCGTAGGAGGTTAAGAGCTCGTGTATCTAATCTGGAGGAGCCGGGTTTGATTCCCACCTCTGCCGCCTGAGCTGTGGAGGCTTATCTGGGGAATTCAGATTAGCCTGGGCACCCACACACACGCCAGCTGGGTGACCTTGGGCTAGTCACAGCTTCTCGGAGCTCTCTCAGCCCCACCTACCTCACAGGGTGTTTGTTGTGAGGGGGGAAGGGAAAGGAGATTGTCAGCCCCTTTGAGTCTCCTGCAGGAGAGAAAGAGGGGTTATAAATCCAAACTCTTCTTCTTCTTCTTCTTCTTCTTCTTCTCCAACCCCACAGCTGCACTGTGGAATACCAACAAGAGGATGGAGTAGGACAGATACACTGGCTGAGGAAAAGGGATATTTTCAAAAAGCGGGACCCAGGAGAGCTTCCGGAGTCTCCCATTTGGGTTGGCTGTCAAGATCGGTTCCAAGAGAAACAGGATCTGAGGACGGAGAATATGTCTCTGCTGCCTGTCTCCGCAACGGGGTGCTTGGCCTGAGGGAGGGGAAACAGGCCGCCAAGATGTCCGCCACCATGCAGTAAACATCAGTGGATCCTAAAATATATCCTGCCACAACAAAAGGCTTTAATATAGCCTCTTGGCTATGCCACTATTCCCACCTCCTTCGGTTTCCTTTCTCCCCACCACTGGCAACAATAGCCAAGCGGGGCCGGGTTTTCATGTTTTAAAAGGCTGCCGTTCCTTGCTGTGGGGGGGAAACATCACAAAACAAAAATCCCGTCGACAAGGAACTCTGAAACCGCACCACAGCCGGCGAGGGGGGACGACGGCGGCCCAAGGCCCGCCACGTGCTCAGCTGCGATATTTCATCCAGGGCTCAGTTGCTGTGGTAACCGAGTGTCTTGGCCCTTGATGCGCCGCGCATCCCGCCATCAGGTGAGGTCAGGCTCAGCAATCACCTCCGTTTCGCTGAAGATAAAAGGGAAAGTGGTACCCTTGGGGGGGAAGGGGATGCTCACATTTCTTCCCAGTGTACCAAAAAATCCCAGGTCTGGATGTTGGTGGGTCTCAGAGGCATGTCTGGTAGGGAAAAAACGCTGGCAGGTTGTGACATTTGGCTCAGGGATTCCAGATTTCCCCACTGATTTCTCGCACACCACCTCCACACCTGCTGTCACTAATTTAAAAGTCCAAACCAGGTGCGTAGGGAGCGAACGGCTTCCCAACATCCCTGGTTTTCTGGCTTCTGCGCTCTCAGAAGCGCGCTTAGAAGCAAAATATCAAACAGATTTGGGCAAAATGAAGCAAACAAGGACCACGTATATTTCCAAAAGTTCTGAATGAAGGAAACCTAGCTGAATTCTTGTTTCCGCGGTCAAATTCTACCGGCATTACACAAAAACCAGCATCTCTGCACGCTACCGTATAAATCACAGGAGTCAAACTCGCAGCCCTCCAGATGTTATGGACTACAGTTCCCATCATCCCCTGCCAGCATGATGCCGGGAACCCGGGGGAGGGTGTGTGCTGGGCGGGGGGCGGAGACAATTTGTCTCCAGGCACCATTTCTGCCTCGATACGCCTCTGTCACAGAAAAAAGGACTTCACCACAGTGGAAATATTTATGAACATTCTGAACCACACTTCAGCATCTAAGCAGATAGCATAGTCGTTAAGAGCAGGAGGAACCGGATTTGATTCCCTGCTCTGCTGCTTGAGCTGTGGAGGCTTATCTGGTGAACCAGACTAGCTTGTGCACTCCAACACATGCCAGCTGGGTGGCCTTGGGCTAGTCCCAGTTCTTCGGAGCTCTCCCAGCCCCACCTAACTCACAGAGTGTTTGTTGCGGAGGGGGGAAGGGAAAGGAGTTTGTTAGCCCCTTTGAGTCTCCTTACATGAGAAAAAGGGGGGATATAAACTCTCCTTCAATTAGAGGTATGAAACAATGGTTGCCTAGGCTGACTTCAGTCTTGTATTATTATTATTGTTGTTGTTGTTGTTGTTGTTGTTGTTGTTTTGCTTTGATGAGTGTCTGTGAGAGTAAACCACTCTCGCAGTTTATTTTATTTATTTACGGTCAACCGGCAGTAAAACAATTCATAAAAAGCCAAATTCCAAATGAAAGTGAGCGATCCACTTTGCGCCCCATTGAGAAAGCCAGACTATATGGAACATCGTCAAACAACATTCAAAATTATTTTTAAAAAACTCCAACAACGATGGTATTTTTGCCTCCTGTATACCGTGGGTCTTGTTGTAACAAGGGTTACAATGGTACACCTATATCTAAAGCAGACTTTGATATACAGATACGGCTGCAAAGAAGATGTACAGAATAACAGATTTTGAGCACGCCCCTCAGACTCACCTCTTCCACAGAGCATGTCCCCTTGATGTTGGACATCAATACCTTCTTCTCAGGGCTGTCTATAGCAAAGGTCAGCACCGCGCGAGCTTCCTGCAAGAAGAGAGAATGGTCATTGGGCCCCCTTCCACAACCTATGGCCCAGGGTGGGGAAAAAGTGATACTATGACATTTTGATCCTGTGGTCACCTTTGGAACTCTGACCCAAGGAGTAACCACAAGACAGCTGCTGTGGGAATTGGCGCTAACCACAAAATGCCGGACACTGGAAGTGAAGCCTATCACAGTAAGTCAAGGAAGTGAACTGGATTTATATCCTACTTTTCTCTACTGCAAGCAGCCTCAAAGCTGCTTATAAACTCCTCCCCTTCCCCACAACAGACACCTTGTGAGGTAGGTGGGGCCTGAGAGAATTCTGAGAGAACTACGAGTAGTCACCCAGAAGGCTTCATGTGCAGGAGCAGGTAACAAATCCAGTCCCCCAGATAAGAGTCCACCGCACATGTGGAAGTGTGGGGAGCCAAACCCGGTTCTTCAGATTAGACTCCACCGCTCTTAACCACTCTCACAGTTTATTACAAGGAGCAGCAGTGGTGTAGGAGGTTAAGAGCTCGTGTATCTAATCGGGAGGAACCGGGTTTGATTCCCAGCTCTGCCGCCTGAGCTGTGGAGGCTTATCTGGGGAATTCAGATTAGCCTGTGCACTCCCACACACGCCAGCTGGGTGACCTTGGGCTAGTCACAGCTTCTCGGAGCTCTCTCAGCCCCACCCACCTCACAGGGTGTTTGTTGTGAGAAAGCAAAGGCAAGGAGATTGTAAGCCCCTTTGAGTCTCCTGCAGGAGAGAAAGGGGGGATATAAATCCAAACTCTTCTTCTTATTTATTTTATTTATTTTATTTATTTTATTTATTTTATTTGTTTACGGTCAACCACCAGTAAAACAACTCATAAAAAGCCAAATTCCAAATCAACACTGTCACAAGTAACTTTTCAACAGTAACTTTTCTGCTTAACAGGATGCCTTTTAAATGAACGATTGTAATAAAATATTGTCTTGATGACACAAAGCTTATCTTCCGTGACACGGTGAAGACCCTTGTGCTGTGGGGGCAGCGGCTGCGAAAGCAATTTTGTTAAAATAATCTGCAGAGCCAATCAGAAGTCCTGCTGGGCAGAAGCCCAAATCGGCCGGTTGATTTTCTAAAAACACTAGGCAATCACCAGGAAAGATATCAGGGGGCACCATGTTGGGGACACCTGGGCTAGGTCCCCAGGGCTTCCAGAAGCTACACCAGGGGCCTGCAACCTGCGGCTTTCCAGATGTTCATGGACTACAATCCCCATCAGGCCCTGCCAGCATGGCTACACAAAACTTACATAACTAAATCACTGTAGGCAGTGGTGGGATCCAAAAATTTTAGTAACAGGTTCCCATGGTGGTGGGATTCAAACTGTGGCGTAGCGCCAATGGGGCTGGGCGGGGCACGACGGGGGCGTGGCCGGGCATTCCAGGGGGGGGGCATTAATAATTTCTCTGTTACTGTAAAAAACTCTTCCTGTAAAAAAAAAGTTCCTAATTTCCAGCTGGTATCTGTCTGTCCATAATTTAAACTCATTATAGCAAGTCCTATCGTCTCCTGCCAACAGAAACGACTTCTCCTCTAATTGACTGCCTGTCAAATACTTAATATTTTCAAATACTTAATTTTGTTTCTAGAAATCAAAAGAAGGATACTTTCCTTAAACAAGGAACTTTACCATATTACTAAAACATGTTTTTAAAACAGCCCAACAGGGAGAATGATCCCGTTTTCTACCTTCGCTAACCAGCCACAGAGGAAACAACAGGACTTTATGATTTTTGGACCTAATGGAATTTCTAATGGAAAAGCAGACCCAATTAGTAACCCCCTCTCGACACACACAAATAATTAGTAACCCACTCTCGGGATCTGGTGAGAACCTGCTGGATCCCACCTCTGACTGTAGGACATCTTGTTGCACGCACAAATGTACTGATCCAAACATTGATGTTTTCCCCTCTTTTTTTTTTTTAAAAAAAAATCAATGCTCACCTTTGGGTGAACTGAGGTATTTTGTATCTGACTGACTATGGATTCAGGGTCTCGGTTTGAATTAATGCAGGATATCAAAGAATGAGCTTGCACAAGCAGCCTAGGAGACTGCGGAAGCGGTCACGGGCATTTTTCTCGGACAGGACAAAACTGGTTTTTTTTCCTCAGAAAACCAGACTCTCCACAAATGAAGAATTAGGAGAGGATGCAATTTTGCATCCGCTTAAGACGTGGAATTTTATTGCCCCGATAGAGATATCTGGAATGCGGCAGGAGTTATTCATTATGATCTGCTTGCCCCATTTTGTTTTGCCAGTTCCATCCCTCCTGGGCATCCCCCCAAAAAGCTACTCTTTAGTTACTCAACAGACAGATGGCCATTAAATTGAATTAAAAAACGCTTGCATGAGTAACTGTGCAGAAAAACTCTACCCACGCATCTAATTCACTACAGCAGGCTGCACAAACTCAGAATCCCTGAAGTGGAAGAGGACTTAACTTGCTACGGAACAAGTAATGAATTTTAAAAGCTAATCTATTCCACAGGGGGAGGTTTGGATTCAGAAGAGGAGTCTGGATTTACACCCCACTTCTCTCAACTGTGAGGAGGCTCAAAGAAGCTTCCTTGCCTCACATTACAGCAGACACCTTATGGGGTACACGGGGCCGAGAGAGTTCTGAGAGAACTGTGGCTAGCCCAAGGTCACCCCAGCAGGCTTCATGTGCAGGAACGGGGAAACAAATCCAGTTCTCCAGATAAGACCCAGCTGAAGGGAGCTTGGATTACAGTCCACCGCTCTTAACCACCACATCAGCGTTTCTTGTGCTACCCAGTGGTGGGATCCAAAAATTTTAGTAACAGGTTTCCATGGTGGTGGGATTCAAACTGTGGCGTAGCGCCAATGGGGCTGGGTGGGGCACGACGGGGCGTGGCCGGGCATTCCGGGGGCGGGGCATTGCTGAGCGGGGCTGTGGCAAGGACGCAGCCGCTGCGCCGGTCCTTGGGCGGGAAACGAATGCACGCAGGCGCAGGCTGCCACGCACGCCGGTGCACCTCCTGCTGGACTGCTTCAAGTTCTGTGCGCTACTGCTGAGAGGAGGGGCGTAACTAAGGCAAGAATCACATGGCAAAATCACCAATTAGCAAAACCCTCTCAGCACACACAAATAATTAGTAACCTACTCCCGGGAACCTGTGAGAACCTGCTGGATCCCACCTCTGTATATATATGCATATACATGTATATATACACACATGTGTATGTGTGTGTATAAACATCTTTATTTGTTGTAACTACATATCAGCCAAGATTGACAAAGCCATCAACACATCTACATAGACCCGTGGTGATGAACCTATGGCACTCCAGATGTTCATGGACTACAACCGGCCATGCTGGCAGGGGCTGGGAATTGCTGGGCATTCCTGGGCGGGGCTGTGGCAAGGACGCAGCTGCTGCGCCAGTCCTTGGGCGGGAAACGAATGCATGCAGGTGCAGGCTGCCACGCACGCCGGTGCACCTCCTGCTAGACTGCTTCAAGTTCTGCGCGCTGCTGCTGAGAGGAGGGGCGTAACTAAGGCAAAAATCACATGGCAAAATCACCAATTAGTAACCCCCTCTCGGCACACACAAATAATTAGTAACCTACTCTCAGGAGCCTGTGAGAACCTGCTGGATCCCACCTCTGGGCCAGATGTTCATTATAGCAGATTTTCAATGTTATCCCGGCTGGCCAAATGCCTGGCAGAACAGGTCCGTTTTACAGGTCCTGTGGAAACTCTGTAGGTCCCGCAGGGCCCTGATCTCACCTGGAAGCCTGTTCCACCAGGTAGGGGCCAGGGCTGTAAAAACCCTGGCCCTTGCAGAGGCCAGCCGGATCGCTTTGGGGCCAGGGATCGCCAGGAGTCTGCCTCCGAGGAGCGGAGGGGCCTAACAGGGCGATATAGGGAGAGACGGTCCCGTAGACGGTCCCTTGCCTGCAAAGAGCTGGAGTTCCTGTTTCTTTCTGGGGGAAGCTTGCCGAGAGAAGCAAGGCTGTTTGCAGGCTGCAGGGAGTTCGGAGGCCGAGGGAGGGAGCGGAAACGACAGAGTTGATAAAGGACCGTTCTGCACAGAGAAGGCAGTTTGCAATAGATTGAATCTGGCAACCGATAAACGAGCAGAGTCATTACAAGGGCAGAGGGGTTCGGGCAGCAGAGAGACAGAATGCGATTGACCTGCCGGGGCCACGGTAAGCGATTACCTGCCAGAGCTGATAAAGGAACAGTGACTGGTTCACAACCCTCTTGCTGCACTTGGCACAGAACCAACCTTTTGACTCCCCATAAGGCCATCCAGCCCACCCCCAGCAGCCCCAAGAGCCAAAGCTCAATCGGGGCTGTAGATGGGAATCAAAACAAGCATTTCCTTCCCTAATTTTCTCAGAACAATTTGGCCTTAGATCAGCGGTTCTCCACCTTCCTGATGCTGCGACCCTTTAATACAGTTCCTCATGTTGTGGTGACTCCAACCCTAACATTTATCCATTTTACAGATGGAGAACACTGATGCAGAGAGTCTTAGGCGACCCCTGTGAAAAGATTGCTCGACCCCCAAAGGGGTCACGACCCGCAGGTTGAGAACCACTGCCTTAGATCCAGGGGCTACTTTGAGAAAGGTACAAGGGAGGGTGGGCAAATAATCATCCCACTGGGAAACGTCTTTAACGTCAGTGGGATGCAGCCTATTTTGGTCCAAGGGACTTGATCTGTTGACCACCCCCCAACAAACTTCCCTGTCATTGCAGTGTTGTGGGGTTTCCAGGCTGTATGGCCGTCTTCTAGTAGCATTTTCTCCTGCTGTTTTGCCTGCATCTGTGGCTGGCATCTTCAGAGGACCCTCTAAAGATGCCAGCCACAGATGCAGGCGAAACGTCAGGAGAAAATGCTACTGGAACACGGCCACGCAGCCCGGAAACCACACAACACCCCAGTGATTCCGCCGCAGCTGCGAAAGCCTTCGACAATACAATTCCCACCAGACCAAAGATGGTCAGTCTCTGCCGCAAGCGTGTTTCTTAACAGGGTAATAGATCTTCCACAAGCAGGTCGTGCCAAAATTTCCTCTTCTGGCAGCAACTGAAAGACACAGGTCCCCAAATGTTCACCGGACCAGGGGTCCCCAATGTGGTGGTGCCCGCCGACACATATGCTGGTATTCGCCAAGTGTTTTTAAAAAGTTGGCAGAGCTAGGTGGCTTTTGCCTGGCAGGTCTTCTGATTGGGTGTGCAAATTAAAATGCATCTTTTTAAACAGGTCTTCTGCTTGAAGTGTTGAAGTTTACCATCACAGTTATATATACCCTAGGAGCAGCAGTGGCGTACGAGGTTAAGAGCTCGTGTATCTAATCTGGAGGAACCGGGTTTGATTCCCAGCTCTGCCGCCTGAGCTGTGGAGGCTTATCTGGGGAATTCAGATTAGCCTGGGCGCTCCCACACATGCCAGCTGGGTGACCTTGGGCTAGCCACAGCTTCTCGGAGCTCTCTCAGCCCCACCTACCTCACAGGGTGTTTGTTGTGAGGGGGGGAAGGGCAAGGAGATTGTCAGCCCCTTTGAGTCTCCTGCAGGAGAGAAAGGGGGGATATAAATCCAAACTCCTCTTCTTCTTCTTCTTGATCCCTGATGTTTTGTGGTTGATTCTACTTCCTGTGGTTGCGATTTTGTGACTGTGCCCGCAGGCTCAAAAAGAACGGGGATCCCTACGCTATGCAGAAGGAGGAGGAGGAGGAGGAGGAGGAGGAGGAGTTTGGATTTATATCCCCCCTTTCTCTCCCATAAGGAGACTCAAAGGAGCTTACAATCTCCTTTCCTTTCCTCCCCACCACAGCAAACACCCTGTGAGGTAGGTGGGGCTGAGAGAGCTCCGAAGAACTGTGACTAGTCCAAGGTTACCTAGCTGGCGTGTGTTGAAGTGCACAGGCGAATCTGGTTCCCCAGATAAGCTTCCACAGCTCAAGTGGCAGAGTGGCAAATCAAACCCGGTTCTCCAGATTAGAGTGCACCTGCTCTTAACCACTACAGGTCTCAGTCCCCCCCAGACCAGAGAAAGAAACACAACCTAGTTATGCTGGGCTTTGTTTCAATATAAATATTCTCCCCACTCAGCCCGGCCCCCCAACTGCAAACCTGTGGAACTCCCTGTCACCAGAAACGCCGGCGGAAGACATCCTCCTCCCCAAGTAAATCAAGACACTCACCTTTTCTTGCTTGATCGTGGGGTCGAGAGTGATAACGCCCTCTGCGTCCAAAGCACACGTCACGCCGCAGAACAAGGAATTCAGGGGCAGCCCTGCATCCATGAGGCCCATACAAGCAGAATTCACACAGCTTGATAGCAGCTGTGCAATGGGGGGGGGGGGCTGTTAAGGAAAAAGAAGGGTTACCCCGGTGGTGAGACAAAACTAGAGAGCAGGCCCAGGATAGCAGTGGTGGCCAGGACATTTTGCTACAAAACTTGAAGAAAGAGAACACATTTTTTTCACGCAACATGTGATTTTCACTTTCAACCCCAGAAGAGCAGAATAGAAATAAAGCAATGTAAATAAAACCTAAGCACTGTCCAGCGGGTCGGGACTAGAAGGATCTTGATCAGTGGTGGGATCCAAAATTTTAGTAACAGGTTTCCATGGTGGTGGGATTCAAACAGTGGCGTAGCGCCAATGGGGCTGGGCGGGGCACGACGGGGGTGTGGCCGGCCATTCCAGGGGCGGGGCATTACTGGGCGGGGCTGTGGCAAGGATGCAGCCGCTGCGCCGGTCCTTGGGCGGGAAACGAATGCACGCAGGCGCAGGCTGCCGCACACGCTGGTGCACCTCCTGCTAGACTGCTTCAAGTTCTGCACGCTACTGCTGAGAGGAGGGGCGTAACTCAGGCAAAAATCACGTGGCAAAATCCCCAATTAGTCACCCCCTCTCGGCACACACAAATAATTAGTAACCTACTCTCGGGAACCTGTGAGAACCTGCTGGATCCCACCTTTGATCTTGATCCGCAATCGCCGTTTTGATATTGTTGTGGCTTTACATCAGGCCCGGGGAGCAGCCTAGCTGCCCTGAGCCCTCCGGGGGAGGGCAGTATATAAATTTGATAAAATAAACAAGCAGGTAAGCAGGTAAGTTATGTTCTGTGGGCGCTCCACTGCATAAAACCACAGAGTTCAAGGTGGGTGGGGGGAGGCAGAGAGTGACCCAAACCATAAGGGGGAAATCCAAAGCAGCCGCGCTCCTCCCTCCCAGCTCTGCTTCCCACTTAATCAGCCGGCGGCAGCGGGACTCCTGGCAGACAGGAAATGCGGACTGGCAGCCCTCATTATCCAGAGCTGGCTAACAGAGGTGGCAGGCCAAGGGAGAGGATGATAAATGGGAGGCGGAAAGCGGGTAGGATTTGGGAAAGGTGAGATTATAAGGACAGGCTGTAGCCAGACAGGAGCCTGGAGAGAAGGGAACAGCGGAAGCGAGAACAGGAACTCTCACCCACGGTTCTGGGGCAAGAGCAAGACCCCGGAGGGGACTTAATCTGTAGGGCAGGATGGCTTGTGCCCTATCACTACGGCTTGCCAGTCCTGGGCTGGGAAACACCTGGGGGGTGGAGACTGATGAGGGTGAAGGAAGAAGAAGGCAGAATATAGGGCTGTGGCAGCGAACCTTTGGCACTCCAGATATGGACTACAATTCCCATCAGCCCTTGCCAGCATGGTTAATTGGCCAAGCTGGCAGGGGCTGATGAGAATTGTAGTCCATAACATCTGGAGTGCCAAAGGTTTGCCACCACTGATATAGGGCCATCCAGTCCAGCCTCCAGGGAAACTGATCTTGAGATCGACTTTAAAGGTGGAACAAAAGAAAATAAGAACTAGCCTGCTGGATCAGACCAGAGTCCATCTAGTCCAGCCCTCTGCTACTCGCAGTGGCCCACCAGGTGCCTTTGGGAGCTCACCTGCAGGCAGAAGCGTACCAGGGGTAAATGGCGCCCGGAGACAAATTGTCTCCTGGACGCCCCCAGGTTCTGCCACCCCCACTTTGCCCCCCGCCCCCTAGCTCCGTCCCCTGGTGCCCCAGGCTCCATCCCCACTGTCCTAGACCCCGCCTGTGTCACCATGGACATGGGCAAGGTCTAGGGTGCCCACCTCCCCCCCAACAGACTCCTCCTGCTGGATGGTGTCGAGGCATGCGAAAACGATGAGACAGCAGGACTTCCTGGTCACATGGGAGGGCCGATTTTGCGCCCCCCCATGTGACTAGAAGAGTGGCGCCCGGGGACAAGGGGTACCCCTTGTCCCTAGGCAGATACGCCACTGCGTGCAGGAGGTGAAAGCAATGGCCTTCTGCTGCTGCTGCTGCTCCTGAGCACCTGGTCTGCTAAGGCATTTGCAATCTGAGATCAAGGAGGATCAAGATTGGTAGCCATAGATCGACTTCTCCACCATCAATCTGGCCAAGTCCTGTTTAAAGCTATCCAGGTTAGTGGCCGTCACCACCTCCTGTGGCAGCATATTCCAAACACCAATCACATGTTGCGTGAAGAAGTGTTTCCTTTTATTAGTCCTAATTCTTCCCCCCAGCATTTTCAATGAATGCCCCCTGGTTCTAGTATTGTGAGAAAGAGAGAAAAATTTCTCTGTCAACATTTTCTACCCCAGGCATAATTTTATAGACTTCAATCATATCCCCCCTCAGACGTCTCCTCTCCAAACTAAAGAGTCACAAAGACGCTGCAGCCTCTCCTCATAAAGAAGGTGCTCCAATCCCTCAATCATCCTCATTACCCCTCTCTGCACTTTTCCTATCTCTTACTTATATCCTTTTTTTTGAGATGTGTTACCAAGAACTGAACACAGTACTCCAAATCGCAGGTCGCATCCACTGCTTTTATATAAAGGGCATGACAATCTTTGCAGTTTTATTCTCAATTCCTTTCCTAATGATCCCTTTAGAATAGGAGTTTGCTCTTTTTCACAGCTGCCATGCATTGAGTTGACATTCCCATGGAACTATCAACTAAGACGCCCAAATCCCTTTCCTGGTCTGTGACTGATAGCACTGACCCCTGTAGTGTGTATGTGCAGTTTGGATTTTTTGCCCCTAAGTGCATCACTTTGCATTTTGCTACATTGAACTGCATTTGCCATTTCTTAGCCCACTCACCTAATTCATCAAGGTCCGCTTTGGAGCTCGCCCACTTCGCGAACTCTCTTGCGGTCTCCTCCACCACCCTACATAATTTGGTATCATCCGCAAACTTGGCCACCACGCTACCCACCCCTACTTCCAGGTCATTTATGAAGCTTTTCCAGGTGCGACCTGGGGCTTGGTAAACCATACCGGTCATCTGTCCCGCCCTGCTGACTAAAAGAACCCTCATCCCACTCTAGAAACAGAGCCACAACAAAGGACAACTAGTCTACCAATTTAGTATCTCTTGCTATTATTACTCTTCCAGCTGTATAAGGGAGGCTGATATGACAAGGTGTGTCCAGTTAATGCGTGAAAGGCCCCTGGGTCAAGGGTGCTTATCTGCTTCCACCACCACCCCATTTACTCCATGGTAGTGATGGTCGGTTGATGAGAAGATAATGGAAAAGACAATAAAGGGGGAGGGGGATATGATTGAAGTCTATAAAATGATGCATGGGGTAGAAAATGTCGACAGAGAGACATTTTTCTCTCTTTCTCACAATACTAGAACCAGGGGGCATTCATTGAAAATTCATAGGAGCAGCAGTGGCGTAGGAGGTGAAGAGCTCGTGTATCTAATCTGGAGGAACCACCCCCCCCCCCCCCCAACCCCCCCCCCCCCCCCCAGCCCCCCCCCCCCCCCGCCCCCCCCGCCCCCCCCCCCCCCCCCCCCCCCCCCGCCCCCCCCCCCCCCCCCCCCCCCCCCCCCCCGCCGCGCCCCGCACCCCCCGCCGCCCCGCAGCCCCCCCACCACCCCCCCCCCCACCCCCCCCCCCCCCCCACCCCCCCCCCAGCCACCCACCCCCGCCCCCCCCCCCCCCCCCCCCCCCCCACCCCCCCCCCCCCCCACCCCCCCCCCCCCCCACCCCCCCCCCCCCCCACCCCCCCCCCCCCCCACCCCCCCCCCCCCCCACCCCCCCCCCCCCCCACCCCCCCCCCCCCCCACCCCCCCCCCCCCCCACCCCCCCCCCCCCCCACCCCCCCCCCCCCCCACCCCCCCCCCCCCCCACCCCCCCCCCCCCCCACCCCCCCCCCCCCCCACCCCCCCCCCCCCCCACCCCCCCCCCCCCCCACCCCCCCCCCCCCCCACCCCCCCCCCCCCCCACCCCCCCCCCCCCCCACCCCCCCCCCCCCCCACCCCCCCCCCCCCCCACCCCCCCCCCCCCCCACCCCCCCCCCCCCCCACCCCCCCCCCCCCCCACCCCCCCCCCCCCCCACCCCCCCCCCCCCCCACCCCCCCCCCCCCCCACCCCCCCCCCCCCCCACCCCCCCCCCCCCCCACCCCCCCCCCCCCCCACCCCCCCCCCCCCCCACCCCCCCCCCCCCCCACCCCCCCCCCCCCCCACCCCCCCCCCCCCCCACCCCCCCCCCCCCCCACCCCCCCCCCCCCCCACCCCCCCCCCCCCCCACCCCCCCCCCCCCCCACCCCCCCCCCCCCCCACCCCCCCCCCCCCCCACCCCCCCCCCCCCCCACCCCCCCCCCCCCCCACCCCCCCCCCCCCCCACCCCCCCCCCCCCCCACCCCCCCCCCCCCCCACCCCCCCCCCCCCCCACCCCCCCCCCCCCCCACCCCCCCCCCCCCCCACCCCCCCCCCCCCCCACCCCCCCCCCCCCCCACCCCCCCCCCCCCCCACCCCCCCCCCCCCCCACCCCCCCCCCCCCCCACCCCCCCCCCCCCCCACCCCCCCCCCCCCCCACCCCCCCCCCCCCCCACCCCCCCCCCCCCCCACCCCCCCCCCCCCCCACCCCCCCCCCCCCCCACCCCCCCCCCCCCCCACCCCCCCCCCCCCCCACCCCCCCCCCCCCCCACCCCCCCCCCCCCCCACCCCCCCCCCCCCCCACCCCCCCCCCCCCCCACCCCCCCCCCCCCCCACCCCCCCCCCCCCCCACCCCCCCCCCCCCCCACCCCCCCCCCCCCCCACCCCCCCCCCCCCCCACCCCCCCCCCCCCCCACCCCCCCCCCCCCCCACCCCCCCCCCCCCCCACCCCCCCCCCCCCCCACCCCCCCCCCCCCCCACCCCCCCCCCCCCCCACCCCCCCCCCCCCCCACCCCCCCCCCCCCCCACCCCCCCCCCCCCCCACCCCCCCCCCCCCCCACCCCCCCCCCCCCCCACCCCCCCCCCCCCCCACCCCCCCCCCCCCCCACCCCCCCCCCCCCCCACCCCCCCCCCCCCCCACCCCCCCCCCCCCCCACCCCCCCCCCCCCCCACCCCCCCCCCCCCCCACCCCCCCCCCCCCCCACCCCCCCCCCCCCCCACCCCCCCCCCCCCCCACCCCCCCCCCCCCCCACCCCCCCCCCCCCCCACCCCCCCCCCCCCCCACCCCCCCCCCCCCCCACCCCCCCCCCCCCCCACCCCCCCCCCCCCCCACCCCCCCCCCCCCCCACCCCCCCCCCCCCCCACCCCCCCCCCCCCCCACCCCCCCCCCCCCCCACCCCCCCCCCCCCCCACCCCCCCCCCCCCCCACCCCCCCCCCCCCCCACCCCCCCCCCCCCCCACCCCCCCCCCCCCCCACCCCCCCCCCCCCCCACCCCCCCCCCCCCCCACCCCCCCCCCCCCCCACCCCCCCCCCCCCCCACCCCCCCCCCCCCCCACCCCCCCCCCCCCCCACCCCCCCCCCCCCCCACCCCCCCCCCCCCCCACCCCCCCCCCCCCCCACCCCCCCCCCCCCCCACCCCCCCCCCCCCCCACCCCCCCCCCCCCCCACCCCCCCCCCCCCCCACCCCCCCCCCCCCCCACCCCCCCCCCCCCCCACCCCCCCCCCCCCCCACCCCCCCCCCCCCCCACCCCCCCCCCCCCCCACCCCCCCCCCCCCCCACCCCCCCCCCCCCCCACCCCCCCCCCCCCCCACCCCCCCCCCCCCCCACCCCCCCCCCCCCCCACCCCCCCCCCCCCCCACCCCCCCCCCCCCCCACCCCCCCCCCCCCCCACCCCCCCCCCCCCCCACCCCCCCCCCCCCCCACCCCCCCCCCCCCCCACCCCCCCCCCCCCCCACCCCCCCCCCCCCCCACCCCCCCCCCCCCCCACCCCCCCCCCCCCCCACCCCCCCCCCCCCCCACCCCCCCCCCCCCCCACCCCCCCCCCCCCCCACCCCCCCCCCCCCCCACCCCCCCCCCCCCCCACCCCCCCCCCCCCCCACCCCCCCCCCCCCCCACCCCCCCCCCCCCCCACCCCCCCCCCCCCCCACCCCCCCCCCCCCCCACCCCCCCCCCCCCCCACCCCCCCCCCCCCCCACCCCCCCCCCCCCCCACCCCCCCCCCCCCCCACCCCCCCCCCCCCCCACCCCCCCCCCCCCCCACCCCCCCCCCCCCCCACCCCCCCCCCCCCCCACCCCCCCCCCCCCCCACCCCCCCCCCCCCCCACCCCCCCCCCCCCCCACCCCCCCCCCCCCCCACCCCCCCCCCCCCCCACCCCCCCCCCCCCCCACCCCCCCCCCCCCCCACCCCCCCCCCCCCCCACCCCCCCCCCCCCCCACCCCCCCCCCCCCCCACCCCCCCCCCCCCCCACCCCCCCCCCCCCCCACCCCCCCCCCCCCCCACCCCCCCCCCCCCCCACCCCCCCCCCCCCCCACCCCCCCCCCCCCCCACCCCCCCCCCCCCCCACCCCCCCCCCCCCCCACCCCCCCCCCCCCCCACCCCCCCCCCCCCCCACCCCCCCCCCCCCCCACCCCCCCCCCCCCCCACCCCCCCCCCCCCCCACCCCCCCCCCCCCCCACCCCCCCCCCCCCCCACCCCCCCCCCCCCCCACCCCCCCCCCCCCCCACCCCCCCCCCCCCCCACCCCCCCCCCCCCCCACCCCCCCCCCCCCCCACCCCCCCCCCCCCCCACCCCCCCCCCCCCCCACCCCCCCCCCCCCCCACCCCCCCCCCCCCCCACCCCCCCCCCCCCCCACCCCCCCCCCCCCCCACCCCCCCCCCCCCCCACCCCCCCCCCCCCCCACCCCCCCCCCCCCCCACCCCCCCCCCCCCCCACCCCCCCCCCCCCCCACCCCCCCCCCCCCCCACCCCCCCCCCCCCCCACCCCCCCCCCCCCCCACCCCCCCCCCCCCCCACCCCCCCCCCCCCCCACCCCCCCCCCCCCCCACCCCCCCCCCCCCCCACCCCCCCCCCCCCCCACCCCCCCCCCCCCCCACCCCCCCCCCCCCCCACCCCCCCCCCCCCCCACCCCCCCCCCCCCCCACCCCCCCCCCCCCCCACCCCCCCCCCCCCCCACCCCCCCCCCCCCCCACCCCCCCCCCCCCCCACCCCCCCCCCCCCCCACCCCCCCCCCCCCCCACCCCCCCCCCCCCCCACCCCCCCCCCCCCCCACCCCCCCCCCCCCCCACCCCCCCCCCCCCCCACCCCCCCCCCCCCCCACCCCCCCCCCCCCCCACCCCCCCCCCCCCCCACCCCCCCCCCCCCCCACCCCCCCCCCCCCCCACCCCCCCCCCCCCCCACCCCCCCCCCCCCCCACCCCCCCCCCCCCCCACCCCCCCCCCCCCCCACCCCCCCCCCCCCCCACCCCCCCCCCCCCCCACCCCCCCCCCCCCCCACCCCCCCCCCCCCCCACCCCCCCCCCCCCCCACCCCCCCCCCCCCCCACCCCCCCCCCCCCCCACCCCCCCCCCCCCCCACCCCCCCCCCCCCCCACCCCCCCCCCCCCCCACCCCCCCCCCCCCCCACCCCCCCCCCCCCCCACCCCCCCCCCCCCCCACCCCCCCCCCCCCCCACCCCCCCCCCCCCCCACCCCCCCCCCCCCCCACCCCCCCCCCCCCCCACCCCCCCCCCCCCCCACCCCCCCCCCCCCCCACCCCCCCCCCCCCCCACCCCCCCCCCCCCCCACCCCCCCCCCCCCCCACCCCCCCCCCCCCCCACCCCCCCCCCCCCCCACCCCCCCCCCCCCCCACCCCCCCCCCCCCCCACCCCCCCCCCCCCCCACCCCCCCCCCCCCCCACCCCCCCCCCCCCCCACCCCCCCCCCCCCCCACCCCCCCCCCCCCCCACCCCCCCCCCCCCCCACCCCCCCCCCCCCCCACCCCCCCCCCCCCCCACCCCCCCCCCCCCCCACCCCCCCCCCCCCCCACCCCCCCCCCCCCCCACCCCCCCCCCCCCCCACCCCCCCCCCCCCCCACCCCCCCCCCCCCCCACCCCCCCCCCCCCCCACCCCCCCCCCCCCCCACCCCCCCCCCCCCCCACCCCCCCCCCCCCCCACCCCCCCCCCCCCCCACCCCCCCCCCCCCCCACCCCCCCCCCCCCCCACCCCCCCCCCCCCCCACCCCCCCCCCCCCCCACCCCCCCCCCCCCCCACCCCCCCCCCCCCCCACCCCCCCCCCCCCCCACCCCCCCCCCCCCCCACCCCCCCCCCCCCCCACCCCCCCCCCCCCCCACCCCCCCCCCCCCCCACCCCCCCCCCCCCCCACCCCCCCCCCCCCCCACCCCCCCCCCCCCCCACCCCCCCCCCCCCCCACCCCCCCCCCCCCCCACCCCCCCCCCCCCCCACCCCCCCCCCCCCCCACCCCCCCCCCCCCCCACCCCCCCCCCCCCCCACCCCCCCCCCCCCCCACCCCCCCCCCCCCCCACCCCCCCCCCCCCCCACCCCCCCCCCCCCCCACCCCCCCCCCCCCCCACCCCCCCCCCCCCCCACCCCCCCCCCCCCCCACCCCCCCCCCCCCCCACCCCCCCCCCCCCCCACCCCCCCCCCCCCCCACCCCCCCCCCCCCCCACCCCCCCCCCCCCCCACCCCCCCCCCCCCCCACCCCCCCCCCCCCCCACCCCCCCCCCCCCCCACCCCCCCCCCCCCCCACCCCCCCCCCCCCCCACCCCCCCCCCCCCCCACCCCCCCCCCCCCCCACCCCCCCCCCCCCCCACCCCCCCCCCCCCCCACCCCCCCCCCCCCCCACCCCCCCCCCCCCCCACCCCCCCCCCCCCCCACCCCCCCCCCCCCCCACCCCCCCCCCCCCCCACCCCCCCCCCCCCCCACCCCCCCCCCCCCCCACCCCCCCCCCCCCCCACCCCCCCCCCCCCCCACCCCCCCCCCCCCCCACCCCCCCCCCCCCCCACCCCCCCCCCCCCCCACCCCCCCCCCCCCCCACCCCCCCCCCCCCCCACCCCCCCCCCCCCCCACCCCCCCCCCCCCCCACCCCCCCCCCCCCCCACCCCCCCCCCCCCCCACCCCCCCCCCCCCCCACCCCCCCCCCCCCCCACCCCCCCCCCCCCCCACCCCCCCCCCCCCCCACCCCCCCCCCCCCCCACCCCCCCCCCCCCCCACCCCCCCCCCCCCCCACCCCCCCCCCCCCCCACCCCCCCCCCCCCCCACCCCCCCCCCCCCCCACCCCCCCCCCCCCCCACCCCCCCCCCCCCCCACCCCCCCCCCCCCCCACCCCCCCCCCCCCCCACCCCCCCCCCCCCCCACCCCCCCCCCCCCCCACCCCCCCCCCCCCCCACCCCCCCCCCCCCCCACCCCCCCCCCCCCCCACCCCCCCCCCCCCCCACCCCCCCCCCCCCCCACCCCCCCCCCCCCCCACCCCCCCCCCCCCCCACCCCCCCCCCCCCCCACCCCCCCCCCCCCCCACCCCCCCCCCCCCCCACCCCCCCCCCCCCCCACCCCCCCCCCCCCCCACCCCCCCCCCCCCCCACCCCCCCCCCCCCCCACCCCCCCCCCCCCCCACCCCCCCCCCCCCCCACCCCCCCCCCCCCCCACCCCCCCCCCCCCCCACCCCCCCCCCCCCCCACCCCCCCCCCCCCCCACCCCCCCCCCCCCCCACCCCCCCCCCCCCCCACCCCCCCCCCCCCCCACCCCCCCCCCCCCCCACCCCCCCCCCCCCCCACCCCCCCCCCCCCCCACCCCCCCCCCCCCCCACCCCCCCCCCCCCCCACCCCCCCCCCCCCCCACCCCCCCCCCCCCCCACCCCCCCCCCCCCCCACCCCCCCCCCCCCCCACCCCCCCCCCCCCCCACCCCCCCCCCCCCCCACCCCCCCCCCCCCCCACCCCCCCCCCCCCCCACCCCCCCCCCCCCCCACCCCCCCCCCCCCCCACCCCCCCCCCCCCCCACCCCCCCCCCCCCCCACCCCCCCCCCCCCCCACCCCCCCCCCCCCCCACCCCCCCCCCCCCCCACCCCCCCCCCCCCCCACCCCCCCCCCCCCCCACCCCCCCCCCCCCCCACCCCCCCCCCCCCCCACCCCCCCCCCCCCCCACCCCCCCCCCCCCCCACCCCCCCCCCCCCCCACCCCCCCCCCCCCCCACCCCCCCCCCCCCCCACCCCCCCCCCCCCCCACCCCCCCCCCCCCCCACCCCCCCCCCCCCCCACCCCCCCCCCCCCCCACCCCCCCCCCCCCCCACCCCCCCCCCCCCCCACCCCCCCCCCCCCCCACCCCCCCCCCCCCCCACCCCCCCCCCCCCCCACCCCCCCCCCCCCCCACCCCCCCCCCCCCCCACCCCCCCCCCCCCCCACCCCCCCCCCCCCCCACCCCCCCCCCCCCCCACCCCCCCCCCCCCCCACCCCCCCCCCCCCCCACCCCCCCCCCCCCCCACCCCCCCCCCCCCCCACCCCCCCCCCCCCCCACCCCCCCCCCCCCCCACCCCCCCCCCCCCCCACCCCCCCCCCCCCCCACCCCCCCCCCCCCCCACCCCCCCCCCCCCCCACCCCCCCCCCCCCCCACCCCCCCCCCCCCCCACCCCCCCCCCCCCCCACCCCCCCCCCCCCCCACCCCCCCCCCCCCCCACCCCCCCCCCCCCCCACCCCCCCCCCCCCCCACCCCCCCCCCCCCCCACCCCCCCCCCCCCCCACCCCCCCCCCCCCCCACCCCCCCCCCCCCCCACCCCCCCCCCCCCCCACCCCCCCCCCCCCCCACCCCCCCCCCCCCCCACCCCCCCCCCCCCCCACCCCCCCCCCCCCCCACCCCCCCCCCCCCCCACCCCCCCCCCCCCCCACCCCCCCCCCCCCCCACCCCCCCCCCCCCCCACCCCCCCCCCCCCCCACCCCCCCCCCCCCCCACCCCCCCCCCCCCCCACCCCCCCCCCCCCCCACCCCCCCCCCCCCCCACCCCCCCCCCCCCCCACCCCCCCCCCCCCCCACCCCCCCCCCCCCCCACCCCCCCCCCCCCCCACCCCCCCCCCCCCCCACCCCCCCCCCCCCCCACCCCCCCCCCCCCCCACCCCCCCCCCCCCCCACCCCCCCCCCCCCCCACCCCCCCCCCCCCCCACCCCCCCCCCCCCCCACCCCCCCCCCCCCCCACCCCCCCCCCCCCCCACCCCCCCCCCCCCCCACCCCCCCCCCCCCCCACCCCCCCCCCCCCCCACCCCCCCCCCCCCCCACCCCCCCCCCCCCCCACCCCCCCCCCCCCCCACCCCCCCCCCCCCCCACCCCCCCCCCCCCCCACCCCCCCCCCCCCCCACCCCCCCCCCCCCCCACCCCCCCCCCCCCCCACCCCCCCCCCCCCCCACCCCCCCCCCCCCCCACCCCCCCCCCCCCCCACCCCCCCCCCCCCCCACCCCCCCCCCCCCCCACCCCCCCCCCCCCCCACCCCCCCCCCCCCCCACCCCCCCCCCCCCCCACCCCCCCCCCCCCCCACCCCCCCCCCCCCCCACCCCCCCCCCCCCCCACCCCCCCCCCCCCCCACCCCCCCCCCCCCCCACCCCCCCCCCCCCCCACCCCCCCCCCCCCCCACCCCCCCCCCCCCCCACCCCCCCCCCCCCCCACCCCCCCCCCCCCCCACCCCCCCCCCCCCCCACCCCCCCCCCCCCCCACCCCCCCCCCCCCCCACCCCCCCCCCCCCCCACCCCCCCCCCCCCCCACCCCCCCCCCCCCCCACCCCCCCCCCCCCCCACCCCCCCCCCCCCCCACCCCCCCCCCCCCCCACCCCCCCCCCCCCCCACCCCCCCCCCCCCCCACCCCCCCCCCCCCCCACCCCCCCCCCCCCCCACCCCCCCCCCCCCCCACCCCCCCCCCCCCCCACCCCCCCCCCCCCCCACCCCCCCCCCCCCCCACCCCCCCCCCCCCCCACCCCCCCCCCCCCCCACCCCCCCCCCCCCCCACCCCCCCCCCCCCCCACCCCCCCCCCCCCCCACCCCCCCCCCCCCCCACCCCCCCCCCCCCCCACCCCCCCCCCCCCCCACCCCCCCCCCCCCCCACCCCCCCCCCCCCCCACCCCCCCCCCCCCCCACCCCCCCCCCCCCCCACCCCCCCCCCCCCCCACCCCCCCCCCCCCCCACCCCCCCCCCCCCCCACCCCCCCCCCCCCCCACCCCCCCCCCCCCCCACCCCCCCCCCCCCCCACCCCCCCCCCCCCCCACCCCCCCCCCCCCCCACCCCCCCCCCCCCCCACCCCCCCCCCCCCCCACCCCCCCCCCCCCCCACCCCCCCCCCCCCCCACCCCCCCCCCCCCCCACCCCCCCCCCCCCCCACCCCCCCCCCCCCCCACCCCCCCCCCCCCCCACCCCCCCCCCCCCCCACCCCCCCCCCCCCCCACCCCCCCCCCCCCCCACCCCCCCCCCCCCCCACCCCCCCCCCCCCCCACCCCCCCCCCCCCCCACCCCCCCCCCCCCCCACCCCCCCCCCCCCCCACCCCCCCCCCCCCCCACCCCCCCCCCCCCCCACCCCCCCCCCCCCCCACCCCCCCCCCCCCCCACCCCCCCCCCCCCCCACCCCCCCCCCCCCCCACCCCCCCCCCCCCCCACCCCCCCCCCCCCCCACCCCCCCCCCCCCCCACCCCCCCCCCCCCCCACCCCCCCCCCCCCCCACCCCCCCCCCCCCCCACCCCCCCCCCCCCCCACCCCCCCCCCCCCCCACCCCCCCCCCCCCCCACCCCCCCCCCCCCCCACCCCCCCCCCCCCCCACCCCCCCCCCCCCCCACCCCCCCCCCCCCCCACCCCCCCCCCCCCCCACCCCCCCCCCCCCCCACCCCCCCCCCCCCCCACCCCCCCCCCCCCCCACCCCCCCCCCCCCCCACCCCCCCCCCCCCCCACCCCCCCCCCCCCCCACCCCCCCCCCCCCCCACCCCCCCCCCCCCCCACCCCCCCCCCCCCCCACCCCCCCCCCCCCCCACCCCCCCCCCCCCCCACCCCCCCCCCCCCCCACCCCCCCCCCCCCCCACCCCCCCCCCCCCCCACCCCCCCCCCCCCCCACCCCCCCCCCCCCCCACCCCCCCCCCCCCCCACCCCCCCCCCCCCCCACCCCCCCCCCCCCCCACCCCCCCCCCCCCCCACCCCCCCCCCCCCCCACCCCCCCCCCCCCCCACCCCCCCCCCCCCCCACCCCCCCCCCCCCCCACCCCCCCCCCCCCCCACCCCCCCCCCCCCCCACCCCCCCCCCCCCCCACCCCCCCCCCCCCCCACCCCCCCCCCCCCCCACCCCCCCCCCCCCCCACCCCCCCCCCCCCCCACCCCCCCCCCCCCCCACCCCCCCCCCCCCCCACCCCCCCCCCCCCCCACCCCCCCCCCCCCCCACCCCCCCCCCCCCCCACCCCCCCCCCCCCCCACCCCCCCCCCCCCCCACCCCCCCCCCCCCCCACCCCCCCCCCCCCCCACCCCCCCCCCCCCCCACCCCCCCCCCCCCCCACCCCCCCCCCCCCCCACCCCCCCCCCCCCCCACCCCCCCCCCCCCCCACCCCCCCCCCCCCCCACCCCCCCCCCCCCCCACCCCCCCCCCCCCCCACCCCCCCCCCCCCCCACCCCCCCCCCCCCCCACCCCCCCCCCCCCCCACCCCCCCCCCCCCCCACCCCCCCCCCCCCCCACCCCCCCCCCCCCCCACCCCCCCCCCCCCCCACCCCCCCCCCCCCCCACCCCCCCCCCCCCCCACCCCCCCCCCCCCCCACCCCCCCCCCCCCCCACCCCCCCCCCCCCCCACCCCCCCCCCCCCCCACCCCCCCCCCCCCCCACCCCCCCCCCCCCCCACCCCCCCCCCCCCCCACCCCCCCCCCCCCCCACCCCCCCCCCCCCCCACCCCCCCCCCCCCCCACCCCCCCCCCCCCCCACCCCCCCCCCCCCCCACCCCCCCCCCCCCCCACCCCCCCCCCCCCCCACCCCCCCCCCCCCCCACCCCCCCCCCCCCCCACCCCCCCCCCCCCCCACCCCCCCCCCCCCCCACCCCCCCCCCCCCCCACCCCCCCCCCCCCCCACCCCCCCCCCCCCCCACCCCCCCCCCCCCCCACCCCCCCCCCCCCCCACCCCCCCCCCCCCCCACCCCCCCCCCCCCCCACCCCCCCCCCCCCCCACCCCCCCCCCCCCCCACCCCCCCCCCCCCCCACCCCCCCCCCCCCCCACCCCCCCCCCCCCCCACCCCCCCCCCCCCCCACCCCCCCCCCCCCCCACCCCCCCCCCCCCCCACCCCCCCCCCCCCCCACCCCCCCCCCCCCCCACCCCCCCCCCCCCCCACCCCCCCCCCCCCCCACCCCCCCCCCCCCCCACCCCCCCCCCCCCCCACCCCCCCCCCCCCCCACCCCCCCCCCCCCCCACCCCCCCCCCCCCCCACCCCCCCCCCCCCCCACCCCCCCCCCCCCCCACCCCCCCCCCCCCCCACCCCCCCCCCCCCCCACCCCCCCCCCCCCCCACCCCCCCCCCCCCCCACCCCCCCCCCCCCCCACCCCCCCCCCCCCCCACCCCCCCCCCCCCCCACCCCCCCCCCCCCCCACCCCCCCCCCCCCCCACCCCCCCCCCCCCCCACCCCCCCCCCCCCCCACCCCCCCCCCCCCCCACCCCCCCCCCCCCCCACCCCCCCCCCCCCCCACCCCCCCCCCCCCCCACCCCCCCCCCCCCCCACCCCCCCCCCCCCCCACCCCCCCCCCCCCCCACCCCCCCCCCCCCCCACCCCCCCCCCCCCCCACCCCCCCCCCCCCCCACCCCCCCCCCCCCCCACCCCCCCCCCCCCCCACCCCCCCCCCCCCCCACCCCCCCCCCCCCCCACC
The DNA here is from genome assembly GCF_021028975.2 of Sphaerodactylus townsendi. Taxonomy (NCBI): domain Eukaryota; kingdom Metazoa; phylum Chordata; class Lepidosauria; order Squamata; family Sphaerodactylidae; genus Sphaerodactylus; species Sphaerodactylus townsendi. Next base: position 127,283,257 of record NC_059430.1, read on the forward strand.
CCCCCCCCCCCCCACCCCCCCCCCCCCCCACCCCCCCCCCCCCCCACCCCCCCCCCCCCCCACCCCCCCCCCCCCCCACCCCCCCCCCCCCCCACCCCCCCCCCCCCCCACCCCCCCCCCCCCCCACCCCCCCCCCCCCCCACCCCCCCCCCCCCCCACCCCCCCCCCCCCCCACCCCCCCCCCCCCCCACCCCCCCCCCCCCCCACCCCCCCCCCCCCCCACCCCCCCCCCCCCCCACCCCCCCCCCCCCCCACCCCCCCCCCCCCCCACCCCCCCCCCCCCCCACCCCCCCCCCCCCCCACCCCCCCCCCCCCCCACCCCCCCCCCCCCCCACCCCCCCCCCCCCCCACCCCCCCCCCCCCCCACCCCCCCCCCCCCCCACCCCCCCCCCCCCCCACCCCCCCCCCCCCCCACCCCCCCCCCCCCCCACCCCCCCCCCCCCCCACCCCCCCCCCCCCCCACCCCCCCCCCCCCCCACCCCCCCCCCCCCCCACCCCCCCCCCCCCCCACCCCCCCCCCCCCCCACCCCCCCCCCCCCCCACCCCCCCCCCCCCCCACCCCCCCCCCCCCCCACCCCCCCCCCCCCCCACCCCCCCCCCCCCCCACCCCCCCCCCCCCCCACCCCCCCCCCCCCCCACCCCCCCCCCCCCCCACCCCCCCCCCCCCCCACCCCCCCCCCCCCCCACCCCCCCCCCCCCCCACCCCCCCCCCCCCCCACCCCCCCCCCCCCCCACCCCCCCCCCCCCCCACCCCCCCCCCCCCCCACCCCCCCCCCCCCCCACCCCCCCCCCCCCCCACCCCCCCCCCCCCCCACCCCCCCCCCCCCCCACCCCCCCCCCCCCCCACCCCCCCCCCCCCCCACCCCCCCCCCCCCCCACCCCCCCCCCCCCCCACCCCCCCCCCCCCCCACCCCCCCCCCCCCCCACCCCCCCCCCCCCCCACCCCCCCCCCCCCCCACCCCCCCCCCCCCCCACCCCCCCCCCCCCCCACCCCCCCCCCCCCCCACCCCCCCCCCCCCCCACCCCCCCCCCCCCCCACCCCCCCCCCCCCCCACCCCCCCCCCCCCCCACCCCCCCCCCCCCCCACCCCCCCCCCCCCCCACCCCCCCCCCCCCCCACCCCCCCCCCCCCCCACCCCCCCCCCCCCCCACCCCCCCCCCCCCCCACCCCCCCCCCCCCCCACCCCCCCCCCCCCCCACCCCCCCCCCCCCCCACCCCCCCCCCCCCCCACCCCCCCCCCCCCCCACCCCCCCCCCCCCCCACCCCCCCCCCCCCCCACCCCCCCCCCCCCCCACCCCCCCCCCCCCCCACCCCCCCCCCCCCCCACCCCCCCCCCCCCCCACCCCCCCCCCCCCCCACCCCCCCCCCCCCCCACCCCCCCCCCCCCCCACCCCCCCCCCCCCCCACCCCCCCCCCCCCCCACCCCCCCCCCCCCCCACCCCCCCCCCCCCCCACCCCCCCCCCCCCCCACCCCCCCCCCCCCCCACCCCCCCCCCCCCCCACCCCCCCCCCCCCCCACCCCCCCCCCCCCCCACCCCCCCCCCCCCCCACCCCCCCCCCCCCCCACCCCCCCCCCCCCCCACCCCCCCCCCCCCCCACCCCCCCCCCCCCCCACCCCCCCCCCCCCCCACCCCCCCCCCCCCCCACCCCCCCCCCCCCCCACCCCCCCCCCCCCCCACCCCCCCCCCCCCCCACCCCCCCCCCCCCCCACCCCCCCCCCCCCCCACCCCCCCCCCCCCCCACCCCCCCCCCCCCCCACCCCCCCCCCCCCCCACCCCCCCCCCCCCCCACCCCCCCCCCCCCCCACCCCCCCCCCCCCCCACCCCCCCCCCCCCCCACCCCCCCCCCCCCCCACCCCCCCCCCCCCCCACCCCCCCCCCCCCCCACCCCCCCCCCCCCCCACCCCCCCCCCCCCCCACCCCCCCCCCCCCCCACCCCCCCCCCCCCCCACCCCCCCCCCCCCCCACCCCCCCCCCCCCCCACCCCCCCCCCCCCCCACCCCCCCCCCCCCCCACCCCCCCCCCCCCCCACCCCCCCCCCCCCCCACCCCCCCCCCCCCCCACCCCCCCCCCCCCCCACCCCCCCCCCCCCCCACCCCCCCCCCCCCCCACCCCCCCCCCCCCCCACCCCCCCCCCCCCCCACCCCCCCCCCCCCCCACCCCCCCCCCCCCCCACCCCCCCCCCCCCCCACCCCCCCCCCCCCCCACCCCCCCCCCCCCCCACCCCCCCCCCCCCCCACCCCCCCCCCCCCCCACCCCCCCCCCCCCCCACCCCCCCCCCCCCCCACCCCCCCCCCCCCCCACCCCCCCCCCCCCCCACCCCCCCCCCCCCCCACCCCCCCCCCCCCCCACCCCCCCCCCCCCCCACCCCCCCCCCCCCCCACCCCCCCCCCCCCCCACCCCCCCCCCCCCCCACCCCCCCCCCCCCCCACCCCCCCCCCCCCCCACCCCCCCCCCCCCCCACCCCCCCCCCCCCCCACCCCCCCCCCCCCCCACCCCCCCCCCCCCCCACCCCCCCCCCCCCCCACCCCCCCCCCCCCCCACCCCCCCCCCCCCCCACCCCCCCCCCCCCCCACCCCCCCCCCCCCCCACCCCCCCCCCCCCCCACCCCCCCCCCCCCCCACCCCCCCCCCCCCCCACCCCCCCCCCCCCCCACCCCCCCCCCCCCCCACCCCCCCCCCCCCCCACCCCCCCCCCCCCCCACCCCCCCCCCCCCCCACCCCCCCCCCCCCCCACCCCCCCCCCCCCCCACCCCCCCCCCCCCCCACCCCCCCCCCCCCCCACCCCCCCCCCCCCCCACCCCCCCCCCCCCCCACCCCCCCCCCCCCCCACCCCCCCCCCCCCCCACCCCCCCCCCCCCCCACCCCCCCCCCCCCCCACCCCCCCCCCCCCCCACCCCCCCCCCCCCCCACCCCCCCCCCCCCCCACCCCCCCCCCCCCCCACCCCCCCCCCCCCCCACCCCCCCCCCCCCCCACCCCCCCCCCCCCCCACCCCCCCCCCCCCCCACCCCCCCCCCCCCCCACCCCCCCCCCCCCCCACCCCCCCCCCCCCCCACCCCCCCCCCCCCCCACCCCCCCCCCCCCCCACCCCCCCCCCCCCCCACCCCCCCCCCCCCCCACCCCCCCCCCCCCCCACCCCCCCCCCCCCCCACCCCCCCCCCCCCCCACCCCCCCCCCCCCCCACCCCCCCCCCCCCCCACCCCCCCCCCCCCCCACCCCCCCCCCCCCCCACCCCCCCCCCCCCCCACCCCCCCCCCCCCCCACCCCCCCCCCCCCCCACCCCCCCCCCCCCCCACCCCCCCCCCCCCCCACCCCCCCCCCCCCCCACCCCCCCCCCCCCCCACCCCCCCCCCCCCCCACCCCCCCCCCCCCCCACCCCCCCCCCCCCCCACCCCCCCCCCCCCCCACCCCCCCCCCCCCCCACCCCCCCCCCCCCCCACCCCCCCCCCCCCCCACCCCCCCCCCCCCCCACCCCCCCCCCCCCCCACCCCCCCCCCCCCCCACCCCCCCCCCCCCCCACCCCCCCCCCCCCCCACCCCCCCCCCCCCCCACCCCCCCCCCCCCCCACCCCCCCCCCCCCCCACCCCCCCCCCCCCCCACCCCCCCCCCCCCCCACCCCCCCCCCCCCCCACCCCCCCCCCCCCCCACCCCCCCCCCCCCCCACCCCCCCCCCCCCCCACCCCCCCCCCCCCCCACCCCCCCCCCCCCCCACCCCCCCCCCCCCCCACCCCCCCCCCCCCCCACCCCCCCCCCCCCCCACCCCCCCCCCCCCCCACCCCCCCCCCCCCCCACCCCCCCCCCCCCCCACCCCCCCCCCCCCCCACCCCCCCCCCCCCCCACCCCCCCCCCCCCCCACCCCCCCCCCCCCCCACCCCCCCCCCCCCCCACCCCCCCCCCCCCCCACCCCCCCCCCCCCCCACCCCCCCCCCCCCCCACCCCCCCCCCCCCCCACCCCCCCCCCCCCCCACCCCCCCCCCCCCCCACCCCCCCCCCCCCCCACCCCCCCCCCCCCCCACCCCCCCCCCCCCCCACCCCCCCCCCCCCCCACCCCCCCCCCCCCCCACCCCCCCCCCCCCCCACCCCCCCCCCCCCCCACCCCCCCCCCCCCCCACCCCCCCCCCCCCCCACCCCCCCCCCCCCCCACCCCCCCCCCCCCCCACCCCCCCCCCCCCCCACCCCCCCCCCCCCCCACCCCCCCCCCCCCCCACCCCCCCCCCCCCCCACCCCCCCCCCCCCCCACCCCCCCCCCCCCCCACCCCCCCCCCCCCCCACCCCCCCCCCCCCCCACCCCCCCCCCCCCCCACCCCCCCCCCCCCCCACCCCCCCCCCCCCCCACCCCCCCCCCCCCCCACCCCCCCCCCCCCCCACCCCCCCCCCCCCCCACCCCCCCCCCCCCCCACCCCCCCCCCCCCCCACCCCCCCCCCCCCCCACCCCCCCCCCCCCCCACCCCCCCCCCCCCCCACCCCCCCCCCCCCCCACCCCCCCCCCCCCCCACCCCCCCCCCCCCCCACCCCCCCCCCCCCCCACCCCCCCCCCCCCCCACCCCCCCCCCCCCCCACCCCCCCCCCCCCCCACCCCCCCCCCCCCCCACCCCCCCCCCCCCCCACCCCCCCCCCCCCCCACCCCCCCCCCCCCCCACCCCCCCCCCCCCCCACCCCCCCCCCCCCCCACCCCCCCCCCCCCCCACCCCCCCCCCCCCCCACCCCCCCCCCCCCCCACCCCCCCCCCCCCCCACCCCCCCCCCCCCCCACCCCCCCCCCCCCCCACCCCCCCCCCCCCCCACCCCCCCCCCCCCCCACCCCCCCCCCCCCCCACCCCCCCCCCCCCCCACCCCCCCCCCCCCCCACCCCCCCCCCCCCCCACCCCCCCCCCCCCCCACCCCCCCCCCCCCCCACCCCCCCCCCCCCCCACCCCCCCCCCCCCCCACCCCCCCCCCCCCCCACCCCCCCCCCCCCCCACCCCCCCCCCCCCCCACCCCCCCCCCCCCCCACCCCCCCCCCCCCCCACCCCCCCCCCCCCCCACCCCCCCCCCCCCCCACCCCCCCCCCCCCCCACCCCCCCCCCCCCCCACCCCCCCCCCCCCCCACCCCCCCCCCCCCCCACCCCCCCCCCCCCCCACCCCCCCCCCCCCCCACCCCCCCCCCCCCCCACCCCCCCCCCCCCCCACCCCCCCCCCCCCCCACCCCCCCCCCCCCCCACCCCCCCCCCCCCCCACCCCCCCCCCCCCCCACCCCCCCCCCCCCCCACCCCCCCCCCCCCCCACCCCCCCCCCCCCCCACCCCCCCCCCCCCCCACCCCCCCCCCCCCCCACCCCCCCCCCCCCCCACCCCCCCCCCCCCCCACCCCCCCCCCCCCCCACCCCCCCCCCCCCCCACCCCCCCCCCCCCCCACCCCCCCCCCCCCCCACCCCCCCCCCCCCCCACCCCCCCCCCCCCCCACCCCCCCCCCCCCCCACCCCCCCCCCCCCCCACCCCCCCCCCCCCCCACCCCCCCCCCCCCCCACCCCCCCCCCCCCCCACCCCCCCCCCCCCCCACCCCCCCCCCCCCCCACCCCCCCCCCCCCCCACCCCCCCCCCCCCCCACCCCCCCCCCCCCCCACCCCCCCCCCCCCCCACCCCCCCCCCCCCCCACCCCCCCCCCCCCCCACCCCCCCCCCCCCCCACCCCCCCCCCCCCCCACCCCCCCCCCCCCCCACCCCCCCCCCCCCCCACCCCCCCCCCCCCCCACCCCCCCCCCCCCCCACCCCCCCCCCCCCCCACCCCCCCCCCCCCCCACCCCCCCCCCCCCCCACCCCCCCCCCCCCCCACCCCCCCCCCCCCCCACCCCCCCCCCCCCCCACCCCCCCCCCCCCCCACCCCCCCCCCCCCCCACCCCCCCCCCCCCCCACCCCCCCCCCCCCCCACCCCCCCCCCCCCCCACCCCCCCCCCCCCCCACCCCCCCCCCCCCCCACCCCCCCCCCCCCCCACCCCCCCCCCCCCCCACCCCCCCCCCCCCCCACCCCCCCCCCCCCCCACCCCCCCCCCCCCCCACCCCCCCCCCCCCCCACCCCCCCCCCCCCCCACCCCCCCCCCCCCCCACCCCCCCCCCCCCCCACCCCCCCCCCCCCCCACCCCCCCCCCCCCCCACCCCCCCCCCCCCCCACCCCCCCCCCCCCCCACCCCCCCCCCCCCCCACCCCCCCCCCCCCCCACCCCCCCCCCCCCCCACCCCCCCCCCCCCCCACCCCCCCCCCCCCCCACCCCCCCCCCCCCCCACCCCCCCCCCCCCCCACCCCCCCCCCCCCCCACCCCCCCCCCCCCCCACCCCCCCCCCCCCCCACCCCCCCCCCCCCCCACCCCCCCCCCCCCCCACCCCCCCCCCCCCCCACCCCCCCCCCCCCCCACCCCCCCCCCCCCCCACCCCCCCCCCCCCCCACCCCCCCCCCCCCCCACCCCCCCCCCCCCCCACCCCCCCCCCCCCCCACCCCCCCCCCCCCCCACCCCCCCCCCCCCCCACCCCCCCCCCCCCCCACCCCCCCCCCCCCCCACCCCCCCCCCCCCCCAC
>NC_059430.1:127294799-127349106 GCF_021028975.2 Sphaerodactylus townsendi
GTTTATTTACTGGGATTATTGGGCTGCAGAAACACATTCTCGTTTTTCTTCTCAGGAAGACATTAAGGAGGACGTTGTTCTTGTTTATTAAAACTTTCCCCCCCTTGATCTGGATCTACTTTTTCTTCTGAAAGACTCTTCCAGGCCGCCTCTGAAACGGATTCAGGCTTTTCCCAAACTCAAAATGCCAATTGGCCATGCTGGCAGGGGCTGGTGGGAATTGTAGTCCATAACATCTGGAGTGCCAAAGGTTCGCCATAGCTCCTGAGATCTGACAAGGCCAGTCTTGCCTGGGCCAGCAGAAAAAAATGGGGATTATAAATATAGCAAATAAATAAATAAACAACTGTGTTAGGAAATCAGGCTCCATCCCTGAAGACTGGAAGATGGCCAATGTCACACCAATCTTTAAGAAAGGATCTAGGGGGGACCTGGGAAATTACAGGCCAGTCAGTTTGACATCTGTTCCTGGTAAATTAGTAGAATCTATCATTAAAGATAAAATTATAAAACATGTAGAAAAGCAAGACCTGCTGAGAAAGAGTCAGCATGGCTTTTGCAGAGGCAAATCCTGTCTTACAAACTTACTAGAGTTCTTTGAGGGTGTAAACAGGCATGTGGACAAAGTGAACCGGCGGACATTGTTCACTTCTGATTTCCAAAAGGCTTTAAGTAAAGTTCCTCACCAGAGACTGGTTGAGAAAACTCAGCAATGAAGGAATAAGAGGGGAAGTCCTCCCATGGATTAAAAAACTGGTTGAGAAACAGGAAACAAAGAGTGGGTGTAAAATGGGAAGTTCTCACACCGGAGAGATGTCAGGAGTGGTGTCCCCTAAGGATCCAGATTGGGACCAGTGCTCTTTAACCTATTCATAAATGACCCAAAGCAGGAGTGGGTAGCTGCGGTGGCCAAGTTTGCAGATGATACCAAATTATGTAGGGTGGTGAGAACCACAAAGGATTGCTAAGAGCTCCAAGCCGACCTTGATAAATTAGAAGTGAGTGGGCCCAGAAATGGCAAATGCAGTTCAATGTAGCAAAATGTAAAGTGATGCACATAGGGGCAAAAAAATCCAAACTTCACATACACGCTACAGGGGTCAGCGCTATCAGTCACAGACCAGGAAAGGGATTTAGGCGTCTTAGTTGATAGTTCCGTGGGAATGTCAACTCAATGCATGGCAGCTGTGAAAAAAGGCAAACTCTATGCTGGGGATCATTAGGAAAGGGAATTGATAATAAACTGCAAAGATTGTCATGCCTCTTATATGGGAAGCAGTGGTGCGACCGCCGACTTGGAGTACTCGTGTCCAGTCTCTGGTCAGCCAGATCTCAAAAAAAAGGATATTTGGAGGAGATAGAAAAAGTGCAGAGAAGGGCAACGAGGATGATTGAGGGACTGGAGCACCTTCCTATGCAGGAGAGGCTGCAGCCGCTTTGGGGACTCTTTTAGTTTGAGGGGAGACGTCTGAGGGGGGATATGATTGAAGTCTACAAAATTATGCATAGGGTAGAAAATGTTGACAGAGAGAAATTTTTCTCTCTTTCTCACAATACTAGAACCAGGGGGCATTCATTGAAAATGCTGGAGGGAAGAATTAGGACTAATAAAAGGAAACACTTCTTCACGCAACGTGTGATTGGTGTTTGGAATATGCTGCCGCAGGAGGTGGTGATGGCCACTAACCTGGATAGCTTTAAAAGGGGCTTGGACAGATTTATGGAGGAGAAGTCGATTTATGGCTACCAATCTTGATCCTCCTTGATCTGAGATTGCAAATGCCTCAACAGACCAGGTGATCGGGAGCAACAGCCGCAGAAGGCCATTGCGTTCACATCCTACATGTGAGCTCCCCAAGGCACCTGGTGGGCCACTGCGAGTAGCAGAGAGATGGACTAGATGGACTTTGGTCTGATCCAACTGGCTTGTTCTTATGTTCTTATGAATCACTTTATTGTTGTAGTCGCAAATTATCATCACCACCAACACCACCATCGTCATTATTATTATTACAAGTGATAAAAATCATTTTATAACGTGAAAACGAACCTGCTAGGCCTCCTACCGCATCTTCCCACTTAACCTCCTGCAAGCAGAGGTGGGATCCAGCAGGTTCTCACAGGTTCCCGAGAGTAGGTTACTCATCATTTGTGTGTGCCGAGAGGGGGTTACTAATTGGTGATTTTGGCTCGTGATTTTTGCCTTAGTTACGCCCCTCCTCCGCTCCTCAGCAGTAGCGCGCAGAACTTGAAGCCGTCTAGCAGGAGGTGCACCGGCGTGCATGGCAGCCTGCGCCATGCGGCATTCGCTTTCCTACCATGACCGGCGCGAGCGGCTGCATCCTTGCTACACAGCCCTCCGGCCTCAGCAATGCCCTCGAATGCCCCGCCACGCCCTCGTCAGTTCCCTACCAGCGCCCAGCCCCATTGGCGCTACGCCACAGTTTGAATCCCACCACCATGGGAACCTGTTACTGAAACTTTTGGATCCCACCACTGCCTGCAAGCCAACTTTTGCACCGTAACATATTCAACAAGGAAACGGCCTATTGAAATCAGCCTGTTTATCGTTGACATTTTACTGTATGCCAATTGATAGAGACTGCCTTTGGGCGAAATTAGCCCAAACAAATAGCAACAGAGGCCTTTGATTTGGCAATTACCCGCCAACATTTTCACCAGCGTGGGGGTCCTTCTGGCTCTTTGACCGAACCGATTCCAATTTGCAGGGACGTGTCCTACCTATTTTTCTTTCCCACTTGTGTTTGAACCACATTGTATTAAGATTAAGATTGAATTGCCCTGAGGTCGTACCTCCCTCTTTATTACAACAAAAAAAAATCTCATTACTCTTTTATGCATATCTGCACAATTGATATGCTGCCTCGTGTACGCGAATAGGCCAAGAAAGGAAGTTGTATTGCTTTGATGGATATTGTAAAGAGAATATTCTTATGGAGCATCCGTGATAAATCCATAGAGCGGCGTCATTAATTTAAATAGGGCTGACTTTCTCTGAGGCATTCAGTTGGGAAAAAACATTCAGCGCTAATAAAAGCCTCCACTCTTAAAATGATAGGGGCCGTCTTATGATTCTACCCAGGGGAGATTTCTTGTAGACCCAGTGCTTAAATTATTTATATGTAACTAGCAGGCCCGGCCACGCGTTGCTGTGGCAATTGTCCTTCTCATCACAGTCCGCAACCCACACAGATGCCCATGCAGGTCCAATGATCCCCAGCATAGCCTTTTGGGGTGGTCAAATGGAATCCCTCTTTCCCTTTTCAATGCACATCGTTATATGGTGCTGTCTTGTTTTTTTAGTATAAGGTAACCCTTCCCATTCCACAACGGAACTGTGCAGAGTGCGAATCCCGCTGTCCATGAGGCTGGTTGACACGCACAGTCCTGGCTTGGGTAAGGCAGAACTGGGGCAAGCAGGCTATCCCAGTCAGGCAGCAGAGGCAGGGGGGTGAGGCGCTCAGATCGAGGCCAGCTCCCTGGGTTCTTAAAGGGCCATGTGCAAAAGAAGCGGAGCAGGTAGTATAGGTTTGCCCCCACCCCGCGGATTGTCTTAGAAGAAAAAGGCAAACTCCAGCTCGCTTGTAGTAAAAGAGAGCTGTGGCGAATATGGGTGAGGAAGTGGGTAAGTGGTGGTTGGATGTGAGGGAGGGCAGAGTGAGGTGTGTGAGGATGAGCTGGAGTGTATTGTGTGGTAGCAGTGGGTGAGGCACAGAGAGTGAAAGTTACCTGCGTGTGAGGGGGGGGAACCCCACCTGACGTCTCACACGGCAAAGTGTGTATGTGTTTCACTTCCACTCGTATTACCTACCAGTATTACCTATTTACTGTTTCCACTGCTCATCTCTGCCCATCTGAGCGAACATCCTAAGCCCTCAGGCCACAGACAGACAGGCTGCACGAACATTCTAAGGGTGACAGTTAAACAGAGGCAGCTTCATGGCCTGGTGCGCCAGGAAAAAGACATTTTACCTGGCTCAGGTATGGACTTTCGGCGGTTTGAAGGTCCGAGTACCTGCCCGCAACAGGGAGGGACGTCCTGTGAAAATTTGGGGGCGATCCGTCCAGCAGCTTCTGAGGGAGACCATCAGGGACAAACACACTGTTAGATTTTTATATAGAGAGAAGATAGCCATACCCCCCACCTACTCTATGGCGCTGAAGTTTGGGGTTGGAACCATCAACTGATTCCCAGTTTGGGATTGATCCAGAATCGTTTTTCTGGATGTATTTTGGCTTTTTCAAAAAGATCCCAGTGGCAAATATGGAAGCAGAGCTTGGGCCCCCGTCGGATAGCCCTCGAGACTTCTGGGACTGGTTGTATCTGTGGGATTGTCTCTCTCCATATTGCCCCCGGGGGACATCATGTTCCCCTAGAAGCAGTCTCCTGGTACCAGAGTATTTTCTGCTCTGACCCTAGCTTGGTGGGACTCTCTGTTGGCTGAGAGTCGGGCCTTACGGGACCCAGCTCAGTTCCTCAGGGTCCGCAAGGCAGAGATGTTCCACCTGCCCTAGGGTTTTCAATGGTTTTCCAACTAGCTGGCCTCCCAAATTCATCCTTCCCTCCCCCCCTCTTTTTTCTAATTATCATTTAGATGATTATTGATAGGGGAGAGCTGGACTACTTGCATAATAAATATATATATTTAATACGTATTACCAGCGCCATAGAGTGGAATGTTTTAGCGATACTATTGGAACGTACGGGTTGCGGTTTTAAGGTTTGCGTTTAAACCTTTTGTGGAATTATATCTGAGATGGTTATGTAAAGGTTGTTAGCTGCTCGGAGCCCGGCTTGTGCCAAGAAAAGGTGGGATAGTCAATCAATCAATCAATCAATCAATCAATCAATCAATCAATCAATCAATCAATCAAATAAATTCTGGATAAAACACAGATCTAACTCAAGCAGCACATTTTCCAAACTGTGCTTTAAGCTATAACAACATTAAAGCTTATTATTGTCTCTCAGATGGCTTACTCAGAACTCTAGTCGGTCTGAAGGACTGGGTACTCCAAAATGATGCATAGATTGATAGATATTCTATTGAGGAATCTAACTTCTCCGCTTTGTTTGAGATGCTTAAAAGGGGCACTAGAGATCAGACTACAGTGGAACCTCGGTTTTCGTTGGTAATCCGTCCAAAAAGAATCAATGAAAACTGAAAACGATGAAAACCGAGGCAAAGTTTTCCATAGGAATCAACGTAAATCCAATGAATCCGTTCTAGGCACTCCAAAAAACATACCAAAAACACATTTTTGGGTGAATCAACATCGTGTTTAATCCTGAAAACAGTCACAAACAACAACACTAGAACCAGCTTCAGAGCCAGTGGACCAATGTCGCACCAGAAAGCGGTCCAAAGAGGTCTGTTTCTGACGCCTCTTTAAGATTTGTCTGAAATGGGGCAAGACGATGTCATTAAACAAGTTGCAGACACGGCCTGCAACAGCTTTGTCCGGGTGATTGTTCTCCTCAAACCCCTGCACCTTACTGCAAATCGATGAAAACCGAGACAAATTTTTCACTGAAAACATCGATGAAAACTGAAACCAATGAAAACCAAAAGGAATGAAAACCAAGGTTCCACTGTATTTGGGATCAATTACAAATAAAAATCGCAGAGTGGCTTTTACTCAACTGTGCTGTCAAGCAATGGCACCGGTCTTGTTTGTTGGCTGTTATTTCTGTGTATCCATATGCTGACTATGCATACATGACGAACCTGTTCTAGAAAACCTAGTTTACTATTTGTTATCTTGCCCAACGTAAAACGAACCAAGCATTAAATTTATAACAAAATGGCTTGTGGGTCAAAATTTACCATCAGACTCTGACAAATTGGTTTTTCCGTTAATGCCGTAATCGCCCTTGACGTGTCTTTGTTTGCTTTCTAAATTTATCTCTACATCAGAACAGTGTATAAACTTGTTTAGGAATCGGGCACCCGACTGATATGGCTCAATAAGGTTTTACGGCTGTTTTACCGCTTGTATGTATTGCTTTATTGTTGCATATGGTTCTATATTTGTGTATGTTAATTGGTGGGATCCTTTATTGTAATTGCCTTTGGCTACAAACAGTAAAGTGTACGGTATATGTCAGTGGTGGTGAAGCTATGGCACTCCAGTTGTTCATGGGCTACAATTCCCATCAGCCCCTGACAGCATGGGAATTGTAGTCCATGAACATCTGGAGTGCCATAGGTTCACCACCACAGGTATATGTAGATGTGTTGATGGCTCTGTCAATCTTGGCTGATATGTAGTTACAACAAATAAAGATGTTTATACACACACATACAGATGTGTGTATATATACATGTATATGTATAAACAGAGGTGGGATCCAGCAGGTTCTCACAGGTTCCCGAGAGTAGGTTACTAATTATTTGTGTGTGCCGAGAGGGGGTTACTAATACATGTATATGTATATATACAGAGGTGGGATCCAGCAGGTTCTCACAGGTTCCCGAGAGTAGGTTACTAATTATTTGTGTGTGCCGAGAGGGGGTTACTAATACATGTATATGTATATATACAGAGGTGGGATCCAGCAGGTTCTCACAGGTTCCCGAGAGTAGGTTACTAATTATTTGTGTGTGCTGAGAGGGGGTTACTAATACATGTATATGTATATACAGAGGTGGGATCCAGCAGGTTCTCACAGGTTCCCGAGAGTAGGTTACTAATTATTTGTGTGTGCTGAGAGGGGGTTACTCATTGGTGATTTTGCCACGTGATTTTTGCCTTAGTTACGCCCCTCCTCTCAGCAGTAGCGCGCAGAACTTGAAGCAGTCTAGCAGGAGGTGCACTGGATGCTATGCGTGGCAGCTCATACCAAGGCAGGCATCTGCTTTCCCTCGCCTGCTGACCGGCGCAGCTGCCAAGTCCTTGCCACAGCCCCGCCCAGCAATGCCCCGCCCCCGGAATGCCCGGCCACGCCCCTGTCATGCCCCGCCCAGCCCCATTGGCGCTACGCCACAGTTTGAATCCCGCCACCATGGGAACCTGTTACTAAAAATTTTGGAACCCACCACTGTATATATATGTGTATATACACATGTATAATACACACACACACTCACATAGATGAAACTGCTGCAGGCACTGATATGCAATGAGGAAATGTAGCATCTGAACTGGAGGAACTAGAGAAGCAGCAAAGAAAGGTGATGGGGTACAGCAAAGGGGTCATGGGGTCCCCAAGCGTTTGTGGCTACCAGCTGTTACTGAATTCTCGTACTACAGCCCCCATTTGGAACCGGAGGTAAAGGCGTTTTGTGGCAGCCGCTGCAGTGGAAACCTGAAGTTTGAAAAACCCACAGGCTTGGCTCCTCGTGCCAGACGTGGGGTGCCACGTTCATCGCTTGTTGTCCTTTCCTCCCCCTCCTCCCCACGCCAGGGATCCCTTCGACAGCAGGAAGAATTCACCTCTCTGGAAGAAAAGCCTCAGTTTCCGGGCGCCTCGGCTGAGTTTGTGGAAAAGCTCGAGTTCATCCAGCCCAATGTCATCTCAGGGATCCCCATCTACCGGGTCATGGACCGACAGGGGCAGATCATCAATCCCAGCGAGGACCCCCAGGTGAGAATTAGGGACTCGCGGTCCTGTCGAACACCTGGGAATATCCCTGGCCGCCAGAGCCCGGGAACTGGGAATTGTTATTTCCGTCTCCACTGGAGTGTTTTTCACGTAGCCCTCTTTCCTGTTCGCAGCTTCCCAAGGAGCAAGTGCTGAAGTTCTATCGGAGCATGACCCTGCTCAATACAATGGACCGGATCTTGTATGAGTCCCAGAGGCAGGTGAGGTGACCGGGCAACCCCGAGTTCGAACAGGCCGGCCGCAGGTCAAACCTTTTCGGCCACGCTTCAGAAAGCAAAGTGCACGTGAATAAGAGACCTGATGAAGAATTCCGCGTTGCAGATACGGAAAATGACAATACTTCCCACCGCCGTCCCACAGCGTCACACCTGATAGAGAAGAATGCTGTTGATGCGTTATGTTTAAATAGTAAACATAGTAAACAGGAGCAGCAGTGGCGTAGGAGGTTAAGAGCTCGTGTATCTAATCTGGAGGAACCGGGCTTGATTCCCAGCTCTGCCGCCTGAGCTGTGGAGGCTTATCTGGGGAATTCAGATTAGTCTGGGCACTCCCACACACGCCAGCTGGGTGACCAATTGGCCATGCTGGTAGGGGCTGATGGGAATTGTAGTTCCTGAACATCTGGAGAGACGCAGGTTCCCTACCCCTGGGCAAGTCACAGTTCTTCTGAACTCTCTCAGCCCCACCTACCTCTCAGCCCCACCTACCAATTGGCCATGCTGGTAGGGGCTGATGGGAATTGTAGTTCCTGAACATCTTGAGAGCCGCAGGTTCCCTACCCCTGGGCTAGTCACAGTTCTTCTGAACTCTCTCAGCCCCACCTACCTCACAGGGTGATTGTTGTGAGGGGGGAAGGGCAAGGAGATTGTAAGCCCCTTTGAGTCTCCTGCAGGAGAGAAAGGGGGGATATAAATCCAAACTCTTCTTCTTCTCTTCTTCCAAACAAGAACTAGTTTGCTTAGGCTCAGTAAGGAAAGAATTGTGCAAGGAAAAAAAGATTTTGAATGGCAAATTGTATTAAATATCTATAAAATAACAGTACTAAAAGTAACTATACACTTACGTACTATTTAAATCATTATTATCTTCCCGCTGCATTTTTATACAATATCATTTTTATAATTACATTGGCAGTTTCTATGTTGGCAGATTTGTCATTATGTATGGCAGTTTCTATTTGCTGTTAATGAAAGCATTTGAAAAAGTTAAAAAGTGAAGTGCGGACAGTTCTTTAGGACAGCTAGGGGAGGTTTTTTTCTGTTCCAACCTAGAGATTAAATGCATAACAGAGGCCCCTTCCGCACACGCAAAATAATGCGTGTTCAAACCACTTTCACAACTGTTTGCAAGTGGATTTTGCTATTCTGCACAGCTTCAAAGAGCACTGAAAGCAGTTTGAAAGTGCATTATTCTGCATGTGCGGAAGGAGCCAGAGTTTGAGAAGAATTGATTTGCTGGGTGTAACCCGGATCCCTCAGTCATCTGTGACGGTCGGTTCTGTCTTCCGTTCATAGGGCCGAATCTCCTTCTACATGACGAACTATGGGGAAGAAGGCACGCACATTGGCAGTGCAGGGGCCCTCGATGACACTGACCTGGTGTTTGGCCAGTATCGAGAAGCAGGTAAGGGACAGGTCCAGGTGAGTGCAGTGTCTCTGATCTGCTCTCCAGGTGTTTTTCTCAAGTTGAGAAAGCCGGGCCCATGGAGCTGGGAGAAGCCGTTTAAAACTCTTTTGTGCGCCCAGTACCATTTTTCTTTGGCTTCTCGCTCTTCCAGCTCAGTGGTCTGCAACCTGCAGCTCTCCAGATGTTCATGGACTACAATTCCCATCAGCCCCTGCCAATTGGCCATGCTGGCAGGGACTGATCGGAATTGTAGTCCATGAACATCTGGAGAGTCGCAGGTTGCAGACCCCTGTTCCAGCTGCTCTCTGCTGTTGTCGGGGAGCATACAAATGTATGTATACATTCTCTCATGGAGGAAACTATAGCTAGTGTGGTGTAGTGGTTAGGAGCTGGACTCTAATCTGGAAGGCCGGGTTTGATTCCCCTCTCCTCCACATGAGTGGCGGACTCTTCTCTGGTGAACTGGATTTGTTTCTCCGCTCCTACACATGAAGCCTGCTGGGTGACTTTGGGCTAGTCACAGTTCTCTTCAAAATCTCTCAGCTTCACCTACCTCACAAGGTGTCTGTTGTGGAGAAAGGAAGGGAAAAGGAGTTTGTAAGCCACTTTGAGACTCCTTACATTCAAGAAAAGCGGGTATAAATCCCAAACTCTCTCTTCTTCTATAGCAGTGGTTCTCAACCTGGGGGTCGCAACCCCTTTGGGGGTCGAACGACCCTTTCACAGGGGTCGCCTAAGACTCTCTGCATCAGTGTTCTCCATCTGTAAAATGGATAAATGTTAGGGTTGGGGGTCACCACAACATGAGGAACTGTTTTAAAGGGTCGTGGCATTAGGAAGGTTGAAAACCACTGTTCTATAGGGTGTGTCTCCCTGGATCTAAAATTACTAAACTATTGTACTTTGATCACATTACAAGGAGGAAGGAGTCTCTGGAAAAGACAATGCTAGGAAAAGTTGTAGGCAGCAGGAAAAAAGCACCCAACATGAGATGGATGGATGGATGGATGGATGGATGGATGGATGGATGGATGGATGGATGGATGGATGGATGGATGGATGGATGGATGGATGGATGGATGGATGGATGGATGGATGGATGGATGGATGGATGGATGGATGGATGGATGGATGGGTAGATGGATGGATGGATGGATGGATGGATGGATGGATGGATGGATGGATGGATGGATGGATGATGGATGGATGGATGGATGGATGGATGGATGGATGGATGGATGGATGGATGGATGGATGGATGGATGGATGGATGGATGGATGGATGGATGGATGGATGGATGGATGGAAAGGAAGATGCGGTCTCAGTTTGCAAGACCTGAACAAGGCTGATAACAACAGGATGTTTTGGAGTTCATTCATTGGGTGTCCATAGGTCGGAAGCACTTAACACACACACATAAACACACACGGGGTGCATGGAGCAGCAGTGGCGTAGGAGGTTAAGAGCTTGTGTATCTAATCTGGAGGAACCGGGTTTGATTCCCAGCTCTGCGCCTGAGCTGTGGAGGCTTATCTGGGGAATTCAGATTAGCCTGTACACTCCCACACACGCCAGCTGGGTGACCTTGGGCTAGTCACAGCTTCTCGGAGCTCTCTCAGCCCCACCTACCTCACAGGGTGTTTGTTGTGAGGGGGGAAGGGCAAGGAGATTGTAAGCCCCTTTGAGTCTCCTGCAGGAGAGAAAGGGGGGATATAAATCCAAACTCTTCTCTATGGTTTGCATCGGGAAATGGGGGGGCGGGTTTGCATGCACACGTTGAAAGCCCGCTGCATTTTGAAACTTTTGCAGTTTTTAAAAAATAGTTACATATGTCGTCACTAACTGTATGGTGGAGACCTCTGTAAAAAAAAAACTTATTCTCCTAGGCCGAGCTCTGGCAATGGAAACAGAGATAAATGTAAGATTCTACACATAGGCAGAAAAAAATGAAAGGCACAGATATAGGATGGGTGACACCTGGTTTGACAACACTACATGTGAAAGAGATCTGGGAGTCTTAGTAGACCATAAACTAAATATGAGTCAGCAGTGTGATGCGGCGGCCAAGAAAGCCAATGCGATTCTGGGATGCATCAATAAGAATATAGTGTCTAGATTGAGGAAAGCAATTGTATCACTCTGTTCTGCATTGGCAGATCTCACCTAGAGTACTGTGTTCAGTTCTGGGCACTGCAGTTTAAGAAGGATATTGACAAGCTGGAATGAGACCAGAGGGCAATCAAAATGGTAAAAGGTCTGAAATCCATGCACTATGAAGAGAGGCTTAGGGAGCTGGGGATGTTTCGTCTGGAGAAGCGAAGGTTGAGTGGGGACATGATAGCCATGTTTAAATATTTGAAGGGATGCCATGTCGAAGAGGGAGCAAGCTTCTTTTCTGCTGCCTCAGAGACTAGGACCCGGAGTAATGGATTCTAGGTGCAGGAAAAGAGATTCCACCTAAACATTAGGAAGAACTTTCTGACTGTCAGGGCTGTTCGACAGTGAAATTCACTGCCTCCAAGAGTGGTGGAGTCTCCTTTGTAGATTTTTAAGTAGAGGCTGGATGAACGTATGTCGGGAGTGCTTTGATTGTGTGTTCCTGCATGGCAGGGGGTTGGACTGGATGGCCCTTGGGGTCTCATCCAACTCTATGATTCTATGAAACTGGTCTGCCACTAGGTGGCAGCACATGATAGCCATGCCCCGGCATCCATGTTTCCCGGATGGCCTCCTTTCATTTCCTACCACCGCCCTGAGCCCTTTGGGGGAGGGCGGTATACAAATGCCATAGATAGATAGATAGATAGATTAGATAGAGAGAGAGAGAGAGAGAGAGAGAGAGAGAGAGATAGTAGCTCGCTCGCTCGCTCGCTCGCTCGGTCGGTCGGTCGGTCGGTCGGTCGGTCGGTCGGTCGGTCGGTCGGTCGAATACTCCCATCTACCCTCTGGAGGACCAGATCTCTGGCCAGTCATTACACCCTGAACGATTAACATTGTGATGGGCCGAAGACAGGCCAAGAGATCCAAATCCCATTAGTTTAATCAAAAGCAGGGAGGGGGCCAACGAGCTGCCGACATTGCTGCTAGTTTTGTAGAACGTATATAACACGGCTAGTTCTTGTGGGACATATTTGAGAAAAACAAGCACAGCAGATGCTCCTAAAATACTTGGTTATTTTGCCATTTAAGCTTTGCATCTTGGAAGTTGTCCTTAGAACCCCTGAAATTGAACCCAGCCCAGGCACTTTGTCGACGGGTGGGAAATAAGTGTGCAGAGAAATAAATAAATGGTGTGTTGGTCTGATCTATGGCTTGTCTATGTAAGATTTAAAGAGAAAACAACACGATGCGATCAGAATAAGCCCAGAGGGGGATATTAAGGGTGTGACTGTTTCACCTTGAGTGAATACCCCGTATGAGAGGCATATTTAAAGGATAAAAGCTTCAATATCTGATGAAGACGGAGTTTGAAAACGGTGAAAAATCGCGTATCCCGTTCATTATCTTCATTCAGAAATATCATCTTCCTTCATAAAACAATATCATCTTCGTTCATCGTATGAGAACCAAGTAGTGAGAAACATCGCACAAATAATAAGAATGGTATCTCCGTGAGTGCATAAGAATACAGTAGTGAGGACGATCGCACAAATAAGGACTTTGATATTGCACTGATCCATTGCCTTCATGGTGGACACCTGATTGGGCACCCCAAAGACATTCATATTGGTTAATTCTGCATTTTTCTAGGACTCTATAATTGTATACTTATGGGGTGTTTATGTTGTGTATAAGATAAGAGCGCTATATTTTATGAGCATGTCTATTGTCTATTGCCCTTGGTTTGTAATTGAATTACACCAATATATATTGCATTGCAGTAGGCGTTGCTTTCTCTTTAAATATTGGGTCGTTGCACCGTCATTCGTTGTGTATACCTACGTATTGTCTATGCAAGAACCACCATTGGAAATAACTGTATTCCTGAACTCTTGAACAGTCTCAGCCAGTGGTGGGATCCAAAAATTTTAGTAACAGGTTCCCATGGTGGTGGGATTCAAACTGTGGCGTAGCGCCAATGGGGCTGGACGGGGCACGACGGGAGCGTGGCCGTTCATTCCGGGGGCGGGGCATTCCTGGGCGGAGCTGTGGCAAGGACGCAGCCGCTGCGCCCGTCCTTGGGTGGGAAACGAATGCACGCAGGCGCAGGCTGCCACGCACGCCGGTGCACCTCCTGCTAGACTGCTTCAAGCTCTGCACGCTACTGCTGAGAGGAGGGGCGTAACTAAGGCAAAAATCACGTGGCAAAATCACCAATTAGTAACCCCCTCTCAGCACACACAAATAATTAGTAACCTACTCTCGGGAACCTGTGAGAACCTGCTGGATCCCACCTCTGGTCTCAGCATAAAATGCCCCTCACGGCTCTCTCCTAACAAATCCTGTGTCTCTTCCCCCTCCTCTCCAGGCGTCCTGATGCACAGGGGATACCCCCTGGATTTGTTCATGGCTCAGTGCTATGGGAACGCCAGCGACCCCGGGAAAGGCCGTCAGATGCCTGTCCATTACGGCTGCAAAGACCTGCACTTTGTCACCATCTCGTCCCCGCTGGCTACGCAGATCCCACAAGGTGAGAGCAAGCGATTTCTTCTGGGGAGGGATACAGCTGGCCCTGGCCTAAGTGGCAGGTCTTATTTTAGGTTGGGATGCACAAAGTCCGCTTGGGTTTCGGGCAAGAGAGACCCACTGCTAACCTGGCTTCCCAGAGGCTTGGGAGCCTCTTAGTGCTCATTAATGCATTATCACTGTCCTTCACTAAAGAGATAGCTGGACATATCATTCATTCATTCATTCATAAATAAGTCCACAGCAGTTAATAGCCCTTAAGCATTTTTAGGTGCCCATATATCAGTGATGGCGAACCTGTTCGAGACCGAGTGCCCAAATTGCAACCCAAAACCCACTTATTTATCGCAAAGTGCCAACACGGCAATTTAACCAGAATACTGAGGCTTTAGTTTAGAAAAAATGGCTGGCTCCGAGGTGTGCGTTACTTGGGAGTAAGCTTGGTGGTAATCGGTGGCTTTGCTTTGAAGCAACTGTGCAACTCTTCCAACGGGTGTATCACGGCCCTGGGAGGGTTTACTCAGAAGCAAGCCCCATTGCCAGCAACCGAGCTTACTCCCAGGTAAAGGATTGCGCTTTAGTTCTTCGCATGAAAATCAGTGGGGTTTAACAGCGCTTAACAGGGATACCTACACTGCTTCCCCAAAACTAGGTCTTAGGTTTAATGCTAATAATCGAGCCCAGCGGCCCAGGCCAGCCTAGATGTTGGGGGGGGGGGGGCACTCTGTTTGCCCGTGCCCACAGAGAGGGCTCTGAGTGCCACCTCTGGCACCCGTGCCATAGGTTCGCCACCACTGCCATATATGCATGCCAGCATGCATAGTTTGGAGAGGAGACGTCTGAGGTGGGATATGATTGAAGTCTATAAAATTATGCATGGGGTAGAAAATGTCGACAGAGAAATTTTTCTCTCTTTCTCACAATACTAGAACCAGGGGGCATTCATTGAAAATGCTGGGGGGTAGAATTAGGACTAATAAAAGGAAACACTTCTTCACACAACGCCTGATTGGTGTTTGGAAAATGCTGCCACAGGAGGTGGTGATGGCCACTAATCTGGATAGCTTTAAAAAGGGCTTGGACAGATTTATGGAGGAGAAGTCAATCTATGGCTACCAATCTGGATCCTCCTTGATCTGAGATTGCAAATGCCTTAGCAGACCAGGTGCTCGGGAGCAGCAGCAGAAGGCCATTGCTTTCACCTCCTGCAGGTGAGCTCCCAAAGGAACCTGGTGGGCCACTGCGAGTAGCAGAGGGCTGGACTAGATCAGGGGTAGGGAACCTGCGGCTCTCCAGATGTTCAGGAACTACAATTCCCATCAGCCCCTACCAGCATGGCCAATTGGCCATGCTGACAGAGGCTGATGGGAATTGTAGTTCCTGAACATCTGGAGAGCCGCAGGTTCCCTACCCCTGGACTAGATGGACTCTGGTCTGATCCAGCAGGCTCTTTCTTATGTTCCTATGTTCATATAGCTCAGTCTTAGCCTGTGGCTACAAACAAACCACTTTTTTTCATTCAGTTTACAAAAAACTCTCTACCTGCCACACTTGAGTAATTGTTATACAACCTTTTAGGAAGTACAAATCACAATCAATCAGGTATCCCCAACCTTTTAAAGCCTGCAGGTTTAAATTCTGACACAGCGTGATGGGCACAGCCACCAAATGGCTGCTGTAAAATGACTGCCTCAGGGGGTGGAGCTGGCTACAAAATGGCTGCCACAGTTACCTTCAGACACACAGGGAAGACCCTTGTGCTGTGGTGGCAGTTTTAAAAAATCTGCACAGCCAATCAAATTTCCACTGGCCAATCAGAAACATTGCTGGGGAAAGCCCCCCCTGACCAGCCCACTTTCAGAAAGCACTGGCCAATTATGAAAAGTGCTAAGAAAAGCACGCACCAGGGAAAGGGCAGTGGTGGATCCAAAATTTTAGTAACAGGTTCCTCATGGTGTATGGATTCAACTGTATGAGCCAATGGGCCGGGCGGGCATGACAGGGCGCAAGCGTACCGGGCATTCCGGGCGGCATTCTGGGCGGAGGCTGTGGCAAGGACGCAGCCGCCATGCTTCTCGTCCTTGGGCGGAGAAAACAATGCACGCAGGCTGCCACGCCACCGCGCACCTCCTGCTAGACTGCTTCAAGTTCTGCGCCAGCTTACTGCTGGAGAGGAGGGGCGAATTCAAGGCAAAAAATCACGCGGGCAAAATCACTGGCTCAGTAACCCCTCCTCGGCACACACAAATCATTAACCCCGCACAAATAATTAAAACTACCTCGAACCTGTGAGAACCTGTTGATTCCACCTTCGCAAGCAATTTTTAATCAGTTACATCGTGTAGCCTTTTGTGTGGCATGGGATAGATCGCCCGGCAGAAATGAAGGGCAGCTGAGACGTTCCCTGACACCAGGATATTTGCTCATGCCGATGGCACAGTGAGCACGTCAGTGACCTACTTAGTTCTTTTCTGTTCTTTGGGACCCAATTCAGACTACTGGGCTACTAAATATACTTCACCAGTAACCGTGACTGGGCAGAGAAGCCTCGAAACATCTTTTCTAGCATTCAAATGATAAATGCATGGAGGTTCGTGGTGACATGGTCAATGGAGGATCTGTGTTTCTCTGCTGCCAACAATAAAACCCCAAAGACCCTGTGAGGTTTTAAAGACTAACAAATAAATTGCTAGATTCAAGTTCAGGAAGAAGAAGAAGAGTTGGGTTTATATCCCCCCTTTCTCTTCTGTGAGGAGACTCAAAGGGGCTTACAAACTCCTTTCCCTTCCCCCGCCCCACAACAAACACCCTGAGACGTAGGTGGGGTTGAGAGAGTTCTGACAGAACTGTGACTAGCCCAAGGTCACCCAGCTGGCATGTATTGAGTAAATGCTTAACGGTTCACTAGATGCCTCCGCCAGCTCAAGTGGCAGAGCTGGGAATCAAACCCGTTACTCCAGATTATGCACCTGCTCTAGTCAGCTATACCGGCTCTCAGCTGGTTAATTCCTGAGACCCACAGGATTTCCAAGGTAAGAGCTTTGGAAAGTCAAGGGAGATTTGACTCTTGGAAGATCATACCCCAAATATTTTGTTGGTCAGTAAGCCAGCGTGGTGTAGTGGTTAAGAGCGGCAGATTCTTATCTGGTGAACTGGATTTTTCCCCCCACTCTTCCACATAAAGCCTGCTGGGTGATTTTGGGCTAGTCACAGTTCTCTCAGAATTCTCTCAGCCCCACCTACCTGACAAGGTGTCTGTTGGGAGAAGAAGGGAAAGGACTTTGTAAACCCCTCCGAGTCTCCTTACAGGGGAGAAAGGCAGGGTATAGATCCAAACTGTCCTTCTCCAAAGATACTACGGGCCTTAAATCTAGCTGATCTACTACAGATCGACACAGCTTCTCTCTGAAACTAACAAAAAATGATTGGTGCTTAAGGTGTTCTGGACTCCTCTTTTTTTTTGGTATAAGATTGTTCTGGGGTGGTGTCTGTCAAAAAGCTCATGGATATATTTTCCTAATGTTGAGGGGGTCAGGGGAACATCTCTTGGTATATATCTTTTGTGAAGCTGTCTGCCCATGGACTGAAATGGAATTTTTCGGTAAGCTCTTGGTCTCAACCCAAAACCCTTTATTTTTTCCCCCACGTTGTTCCTGCATCTATTAGTCTTCTTATCCTAAGGCCAATCCCACCCACAGTCCCAACTCAAGTCACCCACGTCTCTCCCGTATCAGCCTGCAGTCCCAAATTGGTTGCCCACGTCTCTCCTGTATTAGCCACGTAGAGGAACACCCCATCCGCTGACTCTCTGTCTTGCATGCTCCTAGCCGGGATCCAGGCCAAATCCCATTCCATCTTGAGCTACATTTTCATGAACAACAGCAAATTTAGGGAAGGATTCCTCGGTCGGGTGTTCCTTCTAGGTCACCTGCGCACACGCAAGCCTGCATTCCTTACAAGAAGGTTGCACACAAGGAAGTCGTAAAAACAACCTCCAAACATTTGTTCTGTCCAAAGTTCATGCCGAGCATTGGAGATGCCCTAGCACTGGGGTCTGCGACCTGTGGCTGTCCAGATGTTCATGGACTACAATTCCCATCAGCCCCTGCCAGCATGGTTGCAGACCCCTGGCCGAGCAAGAAGACAGCACGGAGGCTCTCCAGTAAGGAACAGCTGGTTCTAATAATAGGATCCCACCCACACCCCAAAAGTTCTGGGGTCCGACTGAATTCATATATTCCAAGATGGATGCCAGAGCCCCACTCTCAAGGAACAGCTAAATTCAAGTCCAGGAGCACTTCAGTGACCCGCAAGATTTTCAGGGCTTAAGCTAGAGGAAAAGAAATCCCTTCATCAGTCAGACCAAAGATTTCTGAGTCTTTATACCCCATATAAGAGATATAAGTGGGATATAAGAGGAAGAACAGATTTTTATACCCCACTTTTCTCTACTATATAAAGTCTCAACGCAACTTACAAACTCCTTTCCCTTCCTCTCCCCACAATAGAAGAAGAAGAGTTTGGATTTATATCCCCGCTTTCTCTCCTGCAGGAGACTCAAAGGGGCTTACAATCTCCTTGCCCTTCCCCCCTCACAACAAACACCCTGTGAGGTGAGTGGGGCTGAGAGAGCTCTGTAGAGCTGTGACTAGCCCAAGGTCACCCAGCTGGCATGTGTGGGAGTGTACAGGCTAATCTGAATTCCCCAGATAAGCCTCCACAGCTCAGGTGGCAGAGCTGGGAATCAAGCCCGGTTCCTCTAGATCAGAGTGCACCTGCTCTTAGCCACTGCTCTTAGCGACTATGCCACTTTATCAGATAGTTGTGGCTGAGAGAGTTCTCAGAGAACTGTGACTGGCCCAAGGTCACCCAGCAGACATCATGTGGAGGAGCAAGGAAACAAATCCAGTTCGCCAGATTAGGCTGGTCATGTGGAGGAGTGGGGAATCAAACCCGGTGCCCTGGATTAGAGTCCATCTGCTCTTAGCCACAACACCCCATTGACTCTCAGAACTCAGAGATCTCCCTTCCGGCTGGTATCTGAGAAAGGGTCTCAAAAGTTTATAGCCTGAAAATCTTGTTGGACTGGGACTTAGCTCTTCTGTCGCAGACCACCAGAATTCTCCCCTGAAACCCTGCAAGAAAAATTTAAAGGGGCAGGATTTTAACATAGGGGCCCGTGTTGACGGGGCCTCAGATTAACCCCAGAACACGCCCGTCAGCTTTGCCACGGAGACCCAGCTTTGGGTGAGCCGATTTGGACTTCCGGCTATCCAGATCTGAACTGCCGATCCTTTGCCAATAAAATATTTGCTGCAACGACAATAAATCGTGAGTGCGCTTTAACGTGAGTTCCGTTTTCGATTTTGCTGAACTTCGCCCCTTCCCACCCCTGCTTTCATTCCCTCTGCCTTCCCTCCCCCCTGCCTCCGCAGCCGTGGGTTCCGCCTACGCCATCAAGAGGGAGAACACCAACCGGATCGTGATCTGCTACTTCGGGGAGGGCGCAGCCAGCGAGGGCGACGCCCACGCCGGCTTCAACTTCGCCGCCACCCTCGAGTGCCCCATCATCTTCTTCTGCCGCAACAACGGCTACGCCATCTCCACTCCAACGTCGGAGCAGTATCGAGGCGACGGGATTGGTAAGGGAGGGAGCCCTGGGAATGGAGAGGGGGGTTATGGGTCGGCTAAGCAAAGGGGGTGCAAGATTCCACAGAACTGTGGAGTGGGTTGGGGGGCGCCTTTAATGGGACGGGGACCCCCCCGTTTGAACACTCAGTTGCTTTGGTAGTTGGGCAAGAGATGGAAAGATGTTGGGACCTGGATAAGCTTGTACAGAGATGCAGAGGTGTGCAGAGGGAAAATGGCGCCCGTGCTTTTAAAAGCACGAAGGGCGGGGCTTGGGGCAGGGTCATGCCCCAAGCCCCGCCCACTGCCCTCAGTGTTTTTAAAAGCACGTTGCAGGGGAGAGCAGGCTCTGGGGAATGAAGCAGCTGGGTTACAGGGAGCCAGGGGATGGGCTTGGGGGTGGGTCTTGGGGATGGGGGGCGGTAGTTGAGGGCAGGAGTGGGGCTTGGGGGGAGGGGCAGGGGCGGAGCAAAGCTCCCCACGATCTCTGGAGACCGCCCCCCCCCCCCCCCCCCCCCCCAGAAGCTCCACTCCGCAGGATGCCGGGAGGGGCGCCGGGTGCAGGCTATCTGTCCTGGCCACATGGGGGCTCCTCCCCGCCTCACATGACTGAAAGGCGTGCTCACGGGGGCATGGGGCATCCCCATGCCCCTAGGTCGGTATGCCTCTGCAGACACGGGAATGCATTGCGTTTCATTCACGTTTACGCAGCTGGAGGTGGATAGAGGGAACTAGGGGTGCATGGCTCAACTTGGGGAGAGTTAGATTCAAATCCAGTTGCACCTGGGAAACCAAGATGTTCAGATTTAAACTTTCGAGAGCAAAAGCTCCTTTCATTGGATGTCTGTTGAGGGGAAGATCTGACTCTCGGAAGCTCACATTCTGGAAATCTTGGTGGTCTGTCAGGTGCTCCTGGACTCGAGTCGAGCTCTTCTATGGAAGACCAACACCACCATTTGCTGAAACTGTCAACCAAGGGAATTTGCCTTGGTCCGATCTTCCCTCCACACAAGCCTTACCTGTTGTCACACCACAGCTCAAAAATAATTGAGGGTCAGTACTCTAAGGGTCAACCAAACAGTAACTTGCATTGTAATGTCGAAGGCTTTCACGGCCGGAATGACTGGGCTGTTGTTTGGTTTCTGGGCTGCATGGCCGTGTTCCAGTAGCATTTTCTCCTGAGGTTTCGCCTGCATCTGTGGCCGGCATCTTCAGAGGATCTGATGGTAGTAAAGCAAGTGGAGTATATATACCTAGGGAATGTCCATTTGCATTGGTTAAAAGTGTTAAGGGTGCACTTATCAAGATTGATTTGCATGTGTTGGGTGGGATCCACCCACGTGAGTACAGGCTAGTCTGAATTCCCCAGATAAGCCTCCGCAGCTCAGGCGGCAGAGCGGGGAATCAAACCCAGTTCCTCCAGATCAGAGTACATCTGCTCTTAACCGCTGCGCCACTGCTGCTCTTAAGACCTATCTGTCCAGTTTAGAACGTGGCCTCGTAAAAGCCAGTTCCATTATCAAAAGAATAAGACTACCTAAACTAAACCCAAACACAGTTTACAAGTTTCGTGATGGCAAATGATTGCATTGTAAACTACTGAGCAAAACCAAATGGTTGCCTCATGAAAGACCCAATATACAAGATAAATGATCTCTACGTACATTTAAAGGAATATATACACTTTCTTCACACATTGGAATACATATTGCAAGTTTGCCTAACAATCCCTCTCATCCCCAGCCGCCCGGGGTCCAGGTTACGGCATCCACTCGATCCGGGTAGACGGCAATGATGTTTTTGCAGTGTACAATGCTACCAAGGAAGCCCGGCGCCGTGCGGTCGCCGAGAACCAGCCATTTCTCATCGAGGCCATGACCTACAGGTAGGTTTGGAGGCATACACTGGGTGGCAGTAGTGGCATAGTGGTTAAGAGCAGGTGCACTCGAATCTGGAGGAACCGAGTTTGATTCCCTGCTCTGCTGCTTGAGCTGTGGAGGCTTATCTGGTGAACTAGATTAGCTTGTGCACTCCAACACACCTTGGGCTAGTCACAGTTCTCTCAGAACTCTCCCAGCCCCACCTACCTCACAGGGTGTTTGTTGTGAGTGGGGAAGGGGAAGGAGTTTGTAAGCCCTTTAGAGTCTCCTTACAGGAGAGAAAGGGGAGATATTTTTCATTTCATTTAGCCTTTATTTGGCATAAACAGTATAAAATCACATCTAAATCGCATCAAAATACAAGCTTGCAACATATAACAAATGAAGTTGATTCATACACACTGTTGCTTATGGGATATTTCCAGCAGAAAGTTCGCAGCCATTTCACAGAATGTAGCATCAGAATTATTTAATACGAACAATAGTCTGCTTAGTTCGTCCAGCTCGCTAGGTATCATAGAAAGCAACCTAGAGTATTTGACTCTAATACTTGCCAATTTAGGACAATGGAATAATTGGTGAGTTAATGTTTCTAATTGATTTGCATCACATGAACACATGAAAGGGGAGGTATAAATCCAACTCTTCTTCTTCTGGTAGGTGGTGGCCTAGAGTGGAGGGGGCGTGGCTAAGGAGTTTAGGGGCGGAAGGGGCAGGGCTAAGAAGTTTTCCTGACAGATTGGCTGCTCCTTGTCCTCTCAGGATCGGACACCACAGCACAAGCGATGACAGCTCAGCCTACCGTTCGGTGGACGAGGTCAACTATTGGGACAAGCAAGATCACCCCATCTCTCGGCTCCGTCACTATATGGTAGGCCGAGGATGGTGGGATGAGGAGCAAGAGAAAATCTGGCGCAAGAAATCCCGCAAGAGGGTGAGTGGTTTGAAGGGGGCACCCATTTCTGAATCTACTTGGCTTACGTAGACAAATCAGGAGAAAAAGATATGCATCCTCCCCGAATTATGCCAACTGTCCTGGCTTTCTCCATGCGAAGTTTGGTTGCAGGAGAAAAGCCCATACAATTTTCTGGTCCAACGAAAAGCCTGGTTCTCACAGGTGCATGGTAAGGCGGTAGAATAGAGTGGAGTGTAGTAACGTTGGGATTGTGGAGAATCGCATTGTGCAGAGCTTTCCTGTGTTAAAGGTCAAGGCAGTAAACCTTTTCCCCTGCTTTGCTAGATTTCTCTCTGCGAGGGAGTTGTTTGTTTGAAACTTGGAGGCACGTTCAAGAGTGGAATGCTGCACCCACAAGTCTGAAACAGCACAGTCTATTCCACCCCCTCATTTTGCACAAACCAGGCTTCTCTTCAGTTCAATGGGAGACTCTGGGTATTCTAACTCCTTCATTGCTCTCACAGAGTCAAAGATAGAGTTACATTCCCCTTTTGCTCAGATATGCTTTTGCAAAGGGTTGTTATGGAGCCAGTCTGGTGTACAGAAAGTGGTTAGGAGTGGCGGATTGTCATCTGGAGAACTGAGTTCGATTCCCCACTCCTCCACATGAGTGTTAGAGTCTTATCTGGTGAACTGGATTTGTTTCCCTGCTGCTACACATGAAGCTTGCTGGGTGACTTTGGGCCAGTCACAGTTATGTCCAAACTCTCTCAGTCCCACCTGCCTCACAAGGTGTCTGTTGTGGGGAGAGGAAGGGAAAGGAGTTTGTAAGCTGCTTTGAGACTCCTTACAGGACAGAAAGGCGGGGTATAAATCCAAATTCTTCTTCTCTACTGGGTACATCAAGTACACAAAGCAATTCAGACTCATTTGTTCCACACATGGACTTCGCAGCAAACGGTCAAGAGACACGCCTTCCACAATTTATCCCACTGACCCTAAGTTTAATAACTCAAAAGAGGTTACTTTCCCAAGTACAGATGTTTCTTATACAGTCCGTACAATAACAAGCAAAGTATGAAACAATACCAAGTAACAAATGACATGTTCACACTGAGAATATCTGAATGGTATAAATATATCTGAATCTGATGTTAGTATAAGTAGTCAAGTAAAATGCAGGAGATCCGTAAGTACAAATAATTAAGACAACATAACTCGGGCTATCTGCCAAACTTATGAACAGTTTTATCAGTTCTATAAAGAAAGAATATAAAGCAAATAATTCAAAATCTTCTGCTCAAAAATTATTTGCTTTGTATTTTATATATATATATATACAGAGAGAGAGAGAGATTTATCTGCAGGCTATGACAAGGCTTGTAAAATCATTTGCTAATTGGGATTGTTAGGTCAATAGTTGTTGGGAGGGTTACAGCCATGTTCATAGTGAGTTTTTTCTCCTGACGTTTCGCCTGCATCTGTGGCTGGCATCTTCAGAGGATCTGCCAGCCACACATGCAGGTGAAACATCAGGAGAGAATGCTGCTAGAACATGGCCATACAGCCCGGAAATGCTGCTAGAACATGGCCATACAGCCCGGAAACCACACAACACCCCATTGATTCCAGCCTTGAAAGCCTTAGACAATACACCTGCTAATGAATTGCAACGTGGCTTTGCTTTTATTGACCTTGGAGACTTTAGGAAAGTCAGGGTGGTCACTTCCTCCAGCCACCATCTGCTTCTTATTTCCATCGCAAAAGGTTATGGCTTTGCTGAATCCCGGGCAACAAGTCATTTCCCACTTTACTTTTCTGTTGTAGGCCTGAACCCTGAACCAATGTTTAAGAGAACAAGAAACTTGCATAGGGGAACTCAGTTTCTTGACAAACATGGGTTTGTACTCTTTGTCCTTCACACAGTCTGACAGCCCTTTTTTTAAAGGAGCAGCAGTGGCGTAGGAGGTTAAGAGCTCGTGTATCTAATCTGGAGGAACCGGGTTTGATTCCCAGCTCTGCCCCCTGAGCTGTGGAGGCTTATCTGGGGAATTCAGATTAGCTTGTACACTCCCAACACTTCAGCCTAGGTGATCTTGGGCTAGTCACAGCCGTGGAGTTTCCCGAATTCTCACCAGCCCCACCTACCTCACAGGGGTTTGTTGTCAGGAGGGAGTGTACAAGAGATTATGTAAGCCTCGTAAGGCCTCCTGTAGGAGAGAAAGGGGGGATATAAATCCAAACTCTTCAAAACTCTTCTTCTTCATTTATTGTGCACATTGTTTTAGTTCTGATTTTGCTGTACACCGCCCAGAGCCCATCGAGGGTGGGTGGTTTATCAAATTTAATAAATAATAATAATAATAGCACTGTATTTTATGAGCATTGGCTTTTACAAGGCCATGTTCTAAACTGGACAGATAGGTCTTAAGAGCAGCAGTGGTGCAGTGGTTAAGAGCAGATGTACTCTAATCTGGAAGAGGAACTGCCGATTCCTGCTCTGGCACCTGAGCTGTGGAGGCTTCTCTGGGAATTTAGATTAGCCTGTGCACTCCCCACATGCCAGGTGTGGGTGACCTTGGAGCTAGTCACAGCTTCTCGAGCTCTCTCCACAGCCCCACCACCTACCTCCACGGGGTGTTTGTTGGGAGGGGGGGGGAACCCAGGCAGATTGTAAGCTCCCTTTGGAGTCTCCACAGGAGAGAAAGGGGATATACCGCAAAACCCTTTCTTTCTTCTCTTCTTTAAAAAAAAAGTACTGCACCTCCAGGCTTTCATGACTGGAATCTCTGTCAAGTGGGGATTCTCCCAAAACCGACTTCATTTTCATTCTGCCCTTTTTTTTTCTCCAAGACATGGGAAGCCTTTGAGGAGGAGTTTTAGAGTTTAAATTGAAGCCCAGCCCTCACCACCTCTTCTCAGACGTTTACTGCGAAATGCCCTGGCATATCCAGAAGCAGCAAGAATCCCTGGAGCGTCACCTCAAGCAATACGGTGAACATTATCCTTTGGGACAGTTTTGATGAAGTGAGCCTCCCACCTCTGCTCCTGCATCACTGAGTAACTGGGACCCAAGACAGGAGTCTGGGTCAAAAACTGGTACTTGAGTAGGAAACGACGACTCCATCACATCTGCGAAACCTTGTCCTCGTTCCTGGAGGAGGAGGAGAATGTAGGAGGAAAAAAGCTATTCAGCCCTGTTTGGAATACTGATGTCTGGGATCTCTGCTGGGGGACAGAAACCTGGGATTGGGGGTGAGTCTTGAGGGCTGTTCCTAGACAACTAGGCCTGGGTCTGCCCCCAAAACCTCTCAGATGTTTTTAGTTCTGAAGGGATTCCCATCTGCCCCTCACAGCATTGGCTATGCTGGCGAGGGGCCACAATGGAACAGGGAACAATAAAGATCTGAGATGCAGGCACTGTAGACACCTGAGCTTAGGCAGAGCTGGTGGCGAGCCCCAGTGCATCTCCAGATGCCAGTGGACTACAATTCCCATCAGCCCCTGCCAGCATGGCCAGTTGGCCAGGCTGGCAGGGGCTGATGGGAATTGTAACCCATAACATCTGGAGTGCCAAAGGTTCGCCACCATGGGCATAGGTGTTAAATGCGCGGCCCTCCAGATGTTATGGACTACAGTTCCCATCATCCCCTGCCAGCATCATGATGATGGGATAATGGGAACTGTAGTCCATAACATCTGGAGGGCGCCATCCATGGGTGTAGCAAGGGGCTGGGGGGGGGCGCTAGAGCCCCAGGTGCAACTTCCTACACTGCCGTGGTGGCGAACCTTTGGCACTCCAGATGTTATAGACTACAATTCCCATCAGCCCCTGCCAGCATGGCCAATTGGGGCTGATGGGAATTGTAGTCCATAACATCTGGAGTGCCAAAGGTTCGCCACCACAGTCCTACAGTTACTGGGGCGTGCATGCAGAGATGCCTCCCTCCACAACTGCACCTCGCCCCCAAACTCCCCATGGAATTCAAGGCAGGGGAGCACTTGAATGCCAGCCAATGGGGCTCACCCCCACCCCCCCGAACTCCATGTGGAGTACGGGGATGAGGTGCTGTTGTGGGGAGGGGTTGGAATGCCCCGGGCGAGCCCCGGACACCCCTGTACGCAGTTACGCCCCTGTGGCTCTCTCACCTCCCGTTTTACTACGTCAACCACAAACAGTGGCAGGGCATCCAGGAGTTCCACCAAGCCACCCTCAAAACCCACCCCGAGGGGCAATACACCCCCTCCCCAGCAGGATCTGGACCACGTCACGGTCTTCTCGTTTTCTTGGTGCTGGTTAAAGGCAGCACAGCGAGCCGCGTGTGCCCAGTGGGATCTCCCGGGCTCTTGCGTCTTCATGGGAATTTGAGACGTCCTGTTGAGCAAGCATAGGTGGGGGGGGTGAAGGTGTCACGGCTGGGTAGGGTTTGAAGGGCAGAGGCTGCCTTCCTAACCTGCCTTCAGCATGCCTTGCGCCACCACCATACAAAGCACAAGAAGGCTCCCAGCTCTCTCTCTCTCCCTCCCTCCCTCTGGAACTGCAGTGCCTTATCTCTGCCGGTTTTCTTAGCAGAGCCCGCCCCCCCACGCTCCCCCCCCCCCTTGACACAAGCCAGCCACCTTCCTTGAAGGCTTCAGCTGCTGCCTGAAACAGTTCACAAAGCTGAATTTGGTTGGCTCAATCTCCGGCCTCTTTCCTGGATGAGCTCCTGTCCGAAAAGTGGCCACTTCTGCTACAAAGATCGCCAGCCTCGTCTTTGGTGCCTCTGGAATCAGGCCCCAATTGGGGTGGCCTCCGCGTTCGCCTGCCTGGCACCGAGAAGATGCTGCTCTTGACTGAACTCCGTAGCCTGGGCCTTCCCCAGGAGAAGACCCCGTACGCATCCCTTGACAGTGTGATCTAGAAGCTGGATTTCGCCGAAATACGCCCGGGCTAGTCGATCAACAGTCAGGGGACAAGCTTTTTAAAAGCATTTTTCTGTAGGATTTGGGGGCTTTTAGACCAGGCGTCTGCAACCTGCGGCTCTCCAGATGTTCATGGACTACAAATCCCATCAGCCCCTGCCAGCAGGGCCAATTGGCTGGTGGGATTTGTAGTCCGTGAACATCTGGAGAGTCGCAGGTTGCAGACCCCTGTTTTAGACACTGGGGGGGCTTTTGTGACGAATCACAACATTGCCCGGAACAAATAGAGACGGGCGCCTTGATTGGGCTTTCATTGAAAATCCAGACAGCGGTACATTTTCAGCATCTCACGTCGCGCGATCTGGGTGCACGAGTGGCAGAGTTTTATTGGTCTGTTACAGCTCCGTTGGGGACGTCGCTGCCAAACGCGTTAGTTACAACTGGGACTGCGGGGGGGTTCGTGGGAACGCGGGTAGTTTAAGGCAAAAGTGGCTGTCTTGGCAAGGCAGGTTGGGTAAATAAAATAAAACGTTTGTGGGAGATTTGCGTCCGGCCTTCCTTCATGACTCCCGTCTCTTGAGATCACTGGTGGATTCAGAAAGCGAGCTGAAGGTGTGTTTCTCAAGCAAAGCCAAAGATGCCAGCGGAAAGCGACTCACGGACTGGAGGCAAAGAAACTGGGGGAGGGGGGAGAGGAGGAGGAGTGGAGTGGAGGAGTTTGGATTTATATCCCCCCTTTCTCTCCTGCAGGAGACTCAAAGGGGCTGACAATCTCCTTGCCCTTCCCCCCTCACAGCAAACACCCTGTGAGGTAGGTGGGGCTGAGAGAGCTCCGAGAAGCTGTGACTAGCCCAAGGTCACCCAGCTGGCGTGTGTGGGAGTGTACAATCTAATCTGAATTCCCCAGATAAGCCTCCACAGCTCAAACTCGGTTCCTCCAGATTAGATACACGAGCTCTTAACCTCCTATGCCAGTGCGACCATCTCCTTTTGTGCCACTGACTCAGTTGCTGCCGCCTCTGTGGGGCACCGCTGCTGCGTGCTGCGTTCCTATGGATGAGCCAGCGGGAGAAGACCTGTTTTTTCATTGATGTTTGGGTTGCTTTTCTTTTTTCTCAGTCTGTGTCCATTCAGTGAAGATTCCCAGACCCCCTGGTACGTTCTCATATGCTTACCCTTCTGTGCCAGCGGGTGAGGTAAAGAACACTGGAGTGACTTTGATTTGTAGTCGCCCTTTGTGAAGCGGGGCCAGGGGGCGGGGTCTGCTCTCCTCCCCCCGCCCCCCACTGTAGAGCTGAGTGGTTCCCAAAGCGGTTTGATTTAAAGGAGCAGCAGGTGCGTAGTGGCTAAGAGCAGGTGCACTCTGATCTGGAGGAACCGGGTTTGATTCCCAGCTCTGCCGCTTGAGTTGTGGAGGCTTCTCTGGGGGATTCAGATTAGCTGTACACTCCCACACACGCCAGCTGGGTGACCTTGGGCTAGTCACAGCTTCTCGGAGCTCTCTCAGCCCCACCCACCTCACAGGGTGTTTGTTGTGAGGGGGGAAGGGCAAGGAGATTGTAAGCCCCTTTGAGTCTCCTACAGGAGAGAAAGGGGGGATATAAATCCAAACTCTTCTTCTTCTTCTTCTTCTTCTTCTTCTTCTTCTTAAACATGTTGCCACCAGCAAGGCAAAAGGACTCCGCTGCGGGGCGTCGTGCTGGCGTGGTGTCTCGTGCAAACTCAGCTGCCCCTGCTGCAAAGCAACCTCGTGGTCCTGGCATTGTGTTGTACAGGTCATGGCTAAGTCTGTGCTGTCACCCCCCCCCCCCCCCCCCCCCGGAGAACGATTTGACATCATCTTTGAATCAGACCCCAGCATAATAGGTTGACTTATCCCTTGGCATGCTTTCGGGGTTTGAGCCCAGGCGGAGAAACTCATCCTGAAACTGAGCCCTGCAGACTTCTGGTTGAAACGGCTGCTGGTTTGGCTGAGGGGCCTGATCAGCTATTCCTTTTCATTGTGAGCCTGGGAGTTGCTCGGGCGCTGCCGCCCATCTCCTCATCATGCTTTGGTAAACGCTGGCCCCTGCTAGGGGTCGAAGCTACCAATTCTTCCCGCTGGAGGCAGCAAGTGCTCCAGTTTGGTTGCTCTATTGCACATACTCATACACACCCTGAATACCTACTCGGATCTCTGCGCCTTGATCCTCGGGAAGCTAAGCAGGGTCGGGGTCATCTGGGTTAGTACTCTTCTTGGATGAGGAGACCGCCTGGGAATACCGGGTGCTGTAGGCCCCAGCTTTGGTTCAGTTTCAGCCCCTTTCTTGGTAGTCCTGCTCGCGACAAAGCTTGAATTCCTGAAACTTCGTGAGCTGCATGCTCTTGAAGCAAAAAAAGCTTTGTAAAGCGGGAGGTGGTGATGGTCAGCCTCACCTGGATAGCTTTAAAAGGGCTTGGACAGATTTATGGGAGGAAAAGAGGCTGACCTGTGGCTACCAATCTTGATCCCTCCTTGATCTCCAGGATTGCAAATGCCTTTGCAGACCAGGTGCTCTGTGAGCAGCAGCAGCTGCAGAAGGCCATTGCTTTCACCCTCCTGCCTGTGCAGCTCCCTAAAGGTGGCACCTGGTGGGCCACCGCGAGTAGCAGAGGGCTGGGACTAGATCAGTGCAGATGGCTTAACCTTTTGGAGAGACCTGGGAGTGCCCAGAATCTTGCAACCCAAAACCCCACTTTGTATTTATCGCAGTAAGTGCCAACCTGGGCAATTTAACCTGAATACTGAGGTTTTATTAGTTTAGAAAAAGGCTCGGGTTAGCTCCCTCTTCCTCCACTCCCACCTGGGCTCGGAAAGCATGGGCCAGCGTTCGCCTAGGCCTCCAGGCAGAGTCCCCGCGAGATGCACTGCTCTCTGTGCCTCTCTCTAGCATCTCTGCCTCCTCTGTGCCCCTCAGGCAGCAGCCACTTGCTGAGACACAGGCACCAGGTCTGCCAGGCTGGCGAGTCCTCCCCTGCTCACTGCGTGCGCCATGTTGTGCCTCAGTGGCCTGTGGCTGGGTCAGTCTAGGATGTGTGTGTGTGTGGGGGGGGTGATTTTCCACCCCCCCACAAGATGAACTCTCTGTGTGCATGTGCCCATAGAGAGGGGGGGCTCGAGTGCCACCTCTGGCACCCGATGCTTGCATAGGTTCGCCATCACTGGACTAGATGGACTCTGGTCTGATCCAGCAGGTTCTTTCTGATGTTCTGATGAGAACTGCTTTAAGTTTTCAGCGCGGTACATGGGTGGTGAAGAGCTGTAGACTCTGGATCTGGAGGAGAACAGGGTTTGATTCTCTGCCCCTCCACAAGAAGCCTGCTGGGTGACCTTGGAGTCGGTCCCAGTTCTCTCAGGAACTCTTCTCATCCCCACAGACCTCATGCCATGTTGTCTGTTGTGGGAGAGGAAGGGAAAGAGCATTTGTAAGCTCTCTTTGAGACTCCTCTTTTGCAGGAGAGCAAGGCCAGGCTATAAGCATCCAAACTCCTCCTCTTCTTTCTGCTTCGCTTGTGCCATGAGGACAAACATATGTTGCCCTCAGCTGACAACACTTGAAAAGATCCCCTCCACGCCCCCATTTCGCCTCCCACCCCACAACCCAGGGTCTTCCTTTTCAACCCCCATCCTTCCATGTTTGGTTTTTGACGCAAAGGTGGGCTGTTTTCCTATTTAAACCTGACACTGTAAAGGGACCCTTCGGTTTGCACGCGTCAGAAAGGCTCCCACAATCTGTGGCGGGTCAGCATTTTCTTTCATTAATTTTCATTGCCACATTTGACTGAAAGAGCTTCAGGCGTGCCCGGAGATCGGTGGTATCAGTGTTCAAAAACCAATCACTGTCTTCATTTAACATCTGAAATGCAGCCTGATTTCAGTAACGTATAACCAGAGATGGGACCCAGCAGGTTCTCACAGGTTCCCGAGAGTAGGTTACTAATTATTTGTGTATTCTGAGAGGGGGTTACTAATTGGTGATTTTGCCACGTGATTTTGCACCTTTGAGTTACTTCCCTCCTCCTCCAGCAGTAGCGTGCAGGAACTTCTGAAGCAGTCTAGAAGCAGGAGGTGCCCGGCGGTGCGCGGCAGCCTGCTCTCGTGTGCATTCGCTTCTCGCCCAAGGATTCTCACATGCAGAGCGGCCGCGCCCTTGCCACAGTTCCCCGGGCCCCAGGAATGCTCCTTCCTCTGAATGCCCGGCCCGCAGCCTCCCATCGTTCCCTGCCCAGCCCCATTGGCGCTACGCCACTGTTTGAATCCCACCACCATGGGAACCTGTTACTAAAATTTTTGGATCCCACCACTGCGTATAACCCCACGTAGCAACTCTGTTTCAGCCCCCCTCCCACAACATAACCGTAAATAACGACAGTCACAAATAACTGGTACAGCACCTAGGATGTATTTTACTATGTACATCACTTCATGAGCACGGCAGGAGACGGTTTCCCCTCCCCTTTAAATAGGTCACACGAAAACATTGGAACCTTCTTCAAGTTTCTGAGCTGGGAAAGGACTTAACAGCTGTGGAAATAGCACAACGTTTTTCACATTTATATTATTTTACAGTGTCTCCTTAAGGTTTAGCTAAACCCCGGGAGGAAGCAAACGCATGTTTGTTAACTTGATTTAACAACCTTTTGTTTACCTGGCTTTGGGTGCGTCAGCCCTAACAAGGGAAAGCCACAGACAAAGGGAGTAGGTTTCAAGTGACACAGATCTCTTCATCAGGCGAAATGCAGCTGTTAGGTAGGTGAAGAAAGAAAGGGCGGGTCTAATGATTGCTTGCTCTGCGTCTGTGCTTAGGTAAAACTCCCCCCCCCCCCCGTCCCCTTTTGTTTTGTGGTTTGTTTCTAAGCCAAAAGATCCCTTAATAAAGGCTGGGAATTACAGTGGCCTACCACCTGGGCGATAATCAGAGGCTACAACCGTATCTTTATAAGGAAAGACAAAAGTCCACATAGCTCAGTGTTCCAGATTGTTAAAAAATATCTCTGCTCTAACAACAGCCCAGGCTGGAAGTCCGAGTGCCTTCCTGTTGCAACCGTGATGTTCGCAGAAAACATTTTAGAAGCGCCTGAAATGTATCAGAGGAGCCAACAAGCAAGCAGGAAATTGGAGTCAGAATTTTTTTTCCTAAAAGGAAGGTGAGTCTGTTGTACCCCTTGCAATAAATTAAGCTACGCAGATGGAGGATGGAGGAATTATCTTAGACCGGGATGTCAAACATGCAGCCCGGGATCAGAAGTCAGCCCCGTAAGGGGGCTTGTCAGCAGCAGAGTGGGATCCAGCAGGTTCTCACAGGTTCCCCGGTAGTAGGTTACCCATTATTTGTGTGTGCCAGAGAGGGGGTTAGCCAATGGGTGATTTATGGCCACGTGATTTTTGCCTTTAGTTACGCCCCTCACTCTCAGCAGTAAGCGCCAAGCAGGAACTCTTGTGAACCAGTCTGGCGGCGGAGGTGCACCGGCGCGGCTGGCAGCTCGCTGTCGCGCAGGTACGTCAAGCTTCCCGCCTGGGCACGCAGCTTACGCCGCGCCCTGTCTGCACAGCCCCGCCCAGCGATGCCCCACCCCCGGAATGCCCGGCCCCGCCCCATTGGCGCTACGCCACTGTTTGAACCCCACCACCATGGGAACCTGTTACTAAAATTTTTGGATCCCACCACTGGTTGTCAGGCCCCTAAATCAGCTGAGGCAACCTCCCCCCGGTTGCCTCACTTCTGGATCTTGGCTCTGGTTAGGAGGTGCTCAGCTGGCTTTGCCGGGCCTGGTAAAGCCCTCGTGGCAGCCCCTCACCCTGCTGCAGGCTTGCCAGTCCAGGACTGCTGCTCCCCCCCACACACACACACCCAGTGCTGTTCTGGGGAGTCAATGAGACAGCCCCGGTGCACTCCGGGCTCACCCAGCCCAACCCTAATCATATTTATGTCATATCCAGCCCTTGTGACAAACGAGTTCGACACCCCTCTCCCTTCTTAGACTAAAACTATCTTGGACTGAAAATTCTCCCCTCCTCTTTCAGTGGCCGAAGCAGTGGCGTAGGAGGTTAAGAGACTGCGTTAGTATCTAATCTGGAGGAACTGGTTTGATTCCCAGCTCTGGCCCCTGAGCTGCTGTGGAGGCTTATCTGGGAATTCAGGATTAGCTTGTGCACTCCCCACA
Source organism: Sphaerodactylus townsendi (assembly GCF_021028975.2). Taxonomy (NCBI): domain Eukaryota; kingdom Metazoa; phylum Chordata; class Lepidosauria; order Squamata; family Sphaerodactylidae; genus Sphaerodactylus; species Sphaerodactylus townsendi. The sequence goes on from NC_059430.1 coordinate 127,328,171, forward strand.
CACGCCAGCCAAGTGACCCTTGGGCCAGTCACAGCTTCCTCGGAGCTTTCAGCCCCACCCACCTCACAGGGTGCCTTTGCTGTGAGGGGAAGGCGCAAGGCGAGATTGTAAGCCCCTTTGAGTCTCCCTGCAGGAGAGAAAGGGGATATAAATCCAAATTCTTCTTCTCTTCTTTGTGTTCGCAGGCTGGGCGTTTTTCCCAGTCTTGCGACTTGAGGTTCACTTCAACCGCAGTTGTCAGGGACCGGACCAAGGCCTTTATAATGGGCTCTGTTACTCTGTTACCCCTTTCCATCCACCCCAATGGACAGAGTACCCCATCTCCTGTACCTGGAATTCGGGAGGTTGCCTCGTCACTTCTGCCCACTAGATGGAACTGAATGGCGCCTCGCTTAATTTTCCCCTCTCCACCTACTGCTCCAGCAGCTTGGTGGATGCTCGCTTTGACATAAAAAAGGATCAGACCCCAGTTTATCTACTACAAGGGTCTGTTTCCAACGCCAGCCGGCAGATGCGTCTGGAAGCAAGTTGTCGGCAGCTCTCTGCAGCTTCCCCAGGAGCTGGGATTCAGAAGCACGCCGGCTCTCATAGCGCAGAGTTGGCCAGGAGGCCAGTTGCTCTCCCCTGCAGGTATGCCGCAGTGTTCAAATGCCGCCAAAGCGATGTCCCCATCCTACCCTTCAACAGGCGACCCCGACCTCAACGAAAGAGGCCTAATTGTTTCTGGAGTGCTTCCTCAACACGTGATGAGGCTGGGGTCCTCGACGTTTGTTTTCCAGAGGTGGAGGGTCCTGATCGCGGATCTGGCGCTGGTGGACTGCAAAGAGCAATTCTCTGTGCACGCAGGGGTTCTCGCCGTCCTTCTCTCATGCGAGATCAAACGCCTGGAAGCCCGGTGATGGCGCGGCAGGCTTTCAAGCGGATCCCCAGGGCTTGGAAACACAGCCCCGTGTAAACGTCATCGATCGGGTAAAAGGGTATGTATTGAGAGATGGCGTGGAGCCACGGGGCCAGCATGCCTGAGAAGATGTAGCCCCCCGCCTCCCGCTAAGTCGGGATAGAAATTTCACGTGAAGTAATGCACTTCGGCACGTAGTACCTCTTGCTCTTTGCGGACCCGGAATGGCTTAGGCGTTGGGCTAACACTCTGGCCCACGTAGTGAGATCGTGGGCTTCCGCTGTCCAAAGAGCTCTTCAGGTAGTCCACCTAATCTTTGGCGTGTATGATGATGACTCACGTGGCCGCCGTCCCCTTTGAGAATAAAGCGGACGCCCCGCAGCTTCCCAGTGTCCAGTTGGAGGAAGAAGGAAGTCCTTCCAGCCGCGTAAGTTGAAGAAGGTGTCTTCAAAGTCCCACATCAAGATGTTCCCCAAATGTCTGGCTCTTCGTGATCTACCTCATGCGCTGCAGGTTGGGCCCGTGCCGCCCCTTGGCGGTTCTCCATCGCCATTAAAGTTCGCGACCGGTAACCCGTCGCGGCTCCCTTCTTGTCCCCTTAGGAGGTCCCGCGATCGCCTGGACGCATGCGCTTAAGTTCCCCGCAAAAGATTTGATAGCCAGGAGCAGAAACGTGCTGTTCTTGCTGCAGGAGCATTTCGACGGCTGGTCGATCAACAGCGGAAAGCTCCGGCATTCGTCGTACAAGATAAAGTCCCTATAAAGCTGTGAATAGGTCCCAAAGTTGCTCACCCTTTCCGCATCTCTCGGCCTGTCGCATTTATGCGCGGAGGCATTCTTCCACCCGGCGTCCAGCGCTTGGAAGATCTGGTGCTGCTTCCTGTTCCAGTAGGCGCTGGATTTCTGGATGCTCTTAAGAAGCTGGCTGTAGCAGGGACGCCATGGAAGCGGGAAGAGGCTTCCACACGGCATGCTTCAACGCCGTGTGGCCTGGACAAAGGCGTGAAGCTGCCTGTGGTTCGGCCAGTTGGCCCTCGTGAGGGGTCGAGAATCGGCCCTCTCCTGTTCCTTACGCGGACCACTCCAATGTGGAGGCTTTGAGGGCAACCAGCGTCAGCAGAGCGGTGGCCACCGTTACGCACCTCGAGCCTTTCATCTTCTTCCTGGAACACAGCAGAGGCCAAAAAAAATTAGGACTGAAAATAAAACGGTCAGCTTTGCCCTGTTAAATAAACCCCATCTTAATCTGGCCATTGTCGGCCACAAGGCTTTCATGTCGGAATTCACTGGGGTGTATGCGTTGTTTCGGACAATGCGCCGGTGTTCTAGCAGCATTTCTCCTGATCAGCGCTAGCCTGCATCTGTGGCTGGCGTCTTCAGAGGATGTGAGATCCAAGATGCCAGTCACAGATGCAGGTGAAACGTCGGGAGAGAATGCTGCTAGAACACGGCCATGCAGCCCGGAAACCACACAGCAAACCCACCCATCTTAATCCTTAGTGTCCACACAGTATGGGCCAAAGCTCTTGATGTTAATTATTTTTTATCTATATCCCACTTTTCTGCCCATTGGGGATTGAAAATGGCTTACAGCACTGGTGGCGAAAGCACTCCAGATGTTAAGGACTACAATTCCCATCAGCCCCTGCCAGCATGGCCAATTGGCCATGCTGGCAGGGGCTGATGGGAATTGTAGTCCATAACATCTGGAGTGCCAAAGGTTTGCCACCACAGGCTTACAGCATGGTTGGGTCACACAGGCCAAATGTAGCAGGCCAGGATGCTATATAACCCGTGGGGGGGGGGGGGCTTTTCGCAGGTCCTGCCCCCAAAATAAGCCTGTCCAATCCAGGTTTTTTCCCCCCAATCCAGGGTTTCCCCCCCCTCCAATCCAGGTTTTGTTTTGTTTTTTAAATCGCTAAACCAGCTATTCTTTTGAAAAATCCCAGGCCCCTTCCGCGCACGCAAAATAATGCATTTTCAAACCACTTTCACAACTGTTTGCAAGTGGATTTTGCTATTCCGCACAGCTTCAAAGAAGACTGAAAGCAGTTTGAAAGTGCATTAGTCTGCATGTGCGGAACGATCCCCAGGTTGGAGCCACTGCCCCACGAATGGCCAGGCAGGAGGCGTTCCATTTCCCTCCCTCCCACCGCGCTGTCCCCGGTCAGGGAGAATATGCTTCCATTTTCCAGCCATCGCAGGGAAGCCCCTTTTTCTCTTAAAATAATTTTTGAGCGTTGCGTCTGCGTAACTGTGCAGGCGCAACCGGTCGTATCATGGGACGATTGGCATTGCTGTGGGGCAATTCGTTTCTGCACGCCTGCGTAGCTACACATGTGTTGCAGGAAATTTTTTAAAGGGAAGCGTGTCCATGAATGAATGAGAGAAAGGGAAACAGGTTCCTTTATACCGACTTCATTTGCTGTGCGGAATCAACCGTTCTCTCCTTCATTTTAACTCCCCTGTGAGGTAGTTGAAGCTGAGAACCGCTCAGTCACGCAGCCAGCTACTGTGACCAGAGTGCTAGACTCAGTACGCTTTGAATGTACTCTTGATTTGTATTTCAAAAATGTCTGGCAATGCTCTAGAACCTATTTTTAAATGCCAAATAAAGGTTGTTGTTGTTGTTGTTGACTCAGGCAGGTGAAATTGGGGATTAAATCCTCATTCTGTCCTGACGCTCACTGTGTGACCATGGGCTAGTCCAGGGGTCTGCAGCCTGCGGCTCTCCAGATGTTCATGGACTACAGTTCCCACCAGCCCCTGCCAGCATGTAGTCTGTGAACATCTGGAGAGCCGCAGGTTGCAGACCCCTGGGCTAGTCATTCTCTCCCAGCCTAACTTACCTCATGAAGTTGTTAGGAAGCTAAAATGGAAGAGGGGAAACTATGTACAACCTTCTGAGTTCTTTGGGGGAACGGTGGGATAAGCTGGACATTTGGGGATAGTCAGGGGAGAGAATGTGCCTCAGTACAGAGGCGTATGGGGAGAAAATGGCACCCGGATACAACTCCTCCTCCGGGCGCTTGTCCGTGCCGCCCCTGGGCTCCCTTCAGCCCGGCTTCTTCCCTTCCCAGAGCCTGGGGGGAGCAGAAGCTGAGCTGGCCTCCAAGGACGAGCTTTTAAAAGCATGGAGGCTTGGGGGCGGGGCTCGGGGCGGGGCCATGCCCCCAAGCCCCGCCCAGGCTTTCGTGCTTTTAAAAGCACATCCGTGGAGGGCAGCCGGCTCAGCTCCTGCTCTCTCCACACTCTGGGGAGGGCAGAAGCCGGCCCGGGGGTGGGTGGGTGGGTGCTGTGATGGAGGGGCGCACGTTGGTTTGTCATATGGGGGGGCATCCGGCGCCCCCTCATGTGACCAAAAGGCGTGCAGCTAGGGACATCCTCGTGTCCCTAGGCCGGTACGCCCCTGCCTCAGTAGCAAAACATTTTCTTTGTTTGCAGAAGGTCCCTGGTTTAGCACGTCCAGTTAAAACCACCAGGTAAGGGATGATCTGAAGAGATTTTACTCAAGGCCACGGAAAGGGGTTGCTGTCTGAGTAGACCGGGGGTCTGCAACCTGCAGCTCTCCAGATGTTCATGGACTACAAATCCCATCAGCCCCTGCCAGCGTGGCCAATGGACTACAAATCCCATCAGCCAATTGGCCATGCTGGCTGGGCCTGATGGGAATTGTAGTCCGTGAACATCTGGAGAGCCGCAGGTTGCAGACCCCTGTAGTAAACAGTACAGACAATGGACCAAGGATCTGCCTTTGCGTACGTCAGCGTGCTGTGTTCCCGTGATCCGAGGCATAATAGCTGGCCCGTGCAACCAGGACTTCACTTTCGTGACAGGTGACGTTCAAACGAGGGGCCAAGAGTTTGCCGAGAAATGGAAACTGTATTTTATGTATTGTGCAGAAACAGTTTTAAAAACAATGTTTCGTTTGGATAATTTTTGCGTATTTCGCAGACGATAAAATTAACAGCTAGGCTCCTTCCCCCCAGCGAATGGGTATCCCGGTTGTCATTAAAATGTTATTGGCATAGCAGTGGAAATTAATTAAGGGAAAGTAGGACTACCCTGAATTTAAAAAAAAATTAAATATAGTATTTTATATGCATGGTATAATGTTTTGTTCTTATTTTCTGTGTGCTATTTTTGTGGGGGGGGGTTGGGTTTCAGTTTTCTATATTTTGATCATTTATATAAATGAGAAAATAATAAAAATATATTTAAAAACAAATCTGCACCATGGTCTTGTGAGCAGAGTGTGTTCCTTGCTGGTTACACTTTCTCCCAGTGGGTATCGGCAACCCAGAGACGGTGCAGAGAGGACAAAATAATCACAGGGTTGGAACATTTTCCATTATGACTCGAGGCTTTTTAAAAAGATAAACAAGTGACTTGAAGGACATGAATGCCGCTGGCTTTTGGGTCGCGTGAAGAAGGAGATTTTTTTTTTCTCTTCCGCTCACATAGAATTTGGAGTCACTGAACGAAACCAAGTAATTCATCGTCCGCCAATTGCTGCAGAATCATTCTTGCAGAACGGATTTGCTGCCAGTGATTGAAAAAGGATTGAATGCTGGATTTGTGTGGTTGGCAGTTCAGTGGAACCCTCACCTACAGAGGCAATATACCTTACAACACCAGATGACATTTAGTATTTCTTTTGTGCTTTCAACTTCCAAAGCATTTCAGGTAGGTTATTTTGGAAATCCTGACGACGTGTCACTAACGTTGGCCGGTCTTATTACAGATGGAGGAAGGACTGAGAAAGAATGTACGGAGGTTTATGAGTTTACGACAAAAATTAGGGACCTCTGAGATCCGAGTTGCTGAGATCAATCAACAGTGAGAAGTCAACACAACGTATTGCAGCCGACACACACAAAAAGATGTCAGTCAGTCATGAGTTGCAGAGGTTTGCGTGACGTACGGGCAGTTCCCGGTAACACGCACATTTTCTGACAGCCACACAATTAAGATCAAGGCATATATGATGCTGGACTTCCATACTTAGAACTCTAGTTACACAATTTATCCCTTGGTTTAAAAAAAAAAATCAGGTACGAGATGGGATTAGGGCTGTAGCCAGGGGTGGGATCCAGAAATTTTAGTAACAGGTTCCCATGGTGGTGGGATTCAAACAGTGGTGTAGCGCCAATGGGGCTGGGCGGGGCACGACGGGGGCGTGGCCGGGCATTCCGGGGGCGGGGCATTAATAATTTCTCTGTTGCTGTAAAAAACTCTTACTGTAAAAAAAAAGTTCCTAATTTCCAGCTGGTCTCTTTCTGTCCATAATTTAAACTCATTATAGCAAGTCCTATCGTCTACTGCCAACAGAAACGACTTCTCCTCTAATTGACTGCCTGTCAAATACTTAATACTTTCAAATACTTAATTTTGTTCCTAGAAATCAAAAGAAGGATACTTTCCTTAAACAAGGAACATATTCATAAAACATGTTTTTAAAACAGCCCAACAGGGAGAATTATCCCGTTTTCTACCTTCGCTAACCAGCCACATAGGAAACAACAGGACTTTATTATTTTTGGACCTAATGGAATTTCTAATAGAAAATCAGACCCAATTAGTAACCCCCTCTTGGCACACATAAATAATTAGTAACCCACTCTCGGGAACTGGTGAGAACCTGCTGGATCTCACCTCTGGCTGTAGCCATGGGGCAGGGGAAGGGGGCTAACTACCCAACACCCTTCCCTCTGGGCCTTTTCCCCAATCAAAAATGCTTGCTTTAAGCCTCAATAAGGAAAAAGACAGGCACCTTTTGGGCTGCCTGCCTTTTTCCCTGCTGGAAACAACCCAGGAGAGAATTTCTGACCAGGGAAAAGGGAGGGGGAATGAATCCCCTTTTCCCAACGACCACAAAGCTGACCAAGATTGGCCTCGATCCCATCCACAGGTGCTGTTGCTGCTCCAACATTGCAGCCGTAGAGCTCCCAGCATCCCATGTGTTTGAGCCCTTATCAGTTTAAGCCAGGGATCTGCAACCTGCGGCTCTCCAGATGTTCATGGACTACAATTCCCATCAGCCCCTGCCAGCATGGCTGATGGGAACTGTAGTCCACGAACATCTGGAGAGCCGCAGGTTGCAGACCCCTGGTTTAAGCAGAATGAGCACTCCCCGTCAGGATCTAAATCAGTATCTTTGCAATCTCAGTTTAAGACTGTCACAATAATGTCAGCACTGCATTCTTTTGGGGATGGCAATTCTCTAATAAACTCCTGTGCCCAAAGATCTTTTCCCTTGCAGGGGTCATTTCTTCACTTGTCTTTGTATTTCTGCTTCCTTTAAATGCTGACCCTTTAAGAAGCTTGGACCAGGGCTTCCTGCCCCTCTCGCACTCCCTCCTTCCAAATTTTTAACCACATTTTTGGCCTAGATTTGGGAACTCTTCATATTCAGTGTGGGTGTTTGACTTCACTTGGGGGCGGAGGCGGCAGCTGCTCAGGTTAAGATCGTGTGGTTTTCTTGCATCAGAGAAATTGCGCTGTCTATTTTGGGAGGAGGCAGAGAATAATGTAGAGATCTTTATAGGCTTGTATCCTTGAATCGTAAATGGCTGGTAAAAAATAAAAATCTTAACCTTTAATGTCAGGGGCATAAACGATGCGATTAAAAGCAGAAAAAAATACTAGTTATTTCCAACAGGAAGTGATCTGATATTTTAATGTTACCAGAAATCAATCCAGACAAGAAATATATCTATCACTTGCTGACTAAATATTTCCCCAAACTATTCCTTCCCTGGAACCTCCAAATCTACAGCAGTGGTTACTTTTCTAACACTCTTCCTATCTGTGTAACAAATTATTTGGCCGATCTAAAAGAAAAACATTCTTGAAGGGCAAAATTCTAGATAAAACCACAATTGGAACTATTTACTCACCTACCAAGGTGACTGAACAAGTTGCTGTCTACATTTAGGGAGCTGGAAACTGTTCAAGAAGGGGAATTACTGTTACTTTAACCATGTTCCGTATGACATACTTATCAAATGTGCAGACAACAAAAATTGCTATAGGAGAAGCTTATTTCTCTGGGTAACGTGCTAAAGAAAGTGTTGGATAATTGCATCTAAATTGCATCTAAAACTGCATCTAAAACTGCACATAGGGAAAGGGATTTTTTAAACCTCTCATACCTATATCGCATATTCTCATCTACGTTTGATTTTGTCAGGTTTATGTGACAACATCTTGTGTTGAAACAGGAAACTCTACAGGGTCTGTGCCTCAGGCCTGCGCAAAGCCGGTATTAAGCCCAGGCCAGATGGAAACTGTGGCTCCCATTTCAAACGGCTCATTAAGTATTTTTGTAATCTGTGCCAAATACGTATGATTTATGTATCACCCACTTTCATATTTTAATTGTCCTGCAAAACTGATCTGAAAGAACATAAGTTGGTTTCAGCTATCTGCATTTATTTATCTGTATTTTATTTGTATTCATCTTTTATGATTACGAATTTAAAATATTTATATTTTGTGCTAAATGATCCTCCTTGACTCTCTCTACAATATCAGCAGTCTTTACCAAAGAGGAAGAGGAAGAGAAGAAGTTTGGATTTATATCCCCCCCTTTCTCTCCTGCAAGGAGACTCAAAGGGGCTGACAATCTCTTTTCCCTTCCCCCCCTCACAACAAACACCCTGTGAGGTGGGTGGGGCTGAAAGATCACCCAAGGTCACCTAGCTGGCGTGTTTTGGAGTGTTTTGGAGTGCATAGGCCCGTGGTGGATGCTGGCCAGGGCTGATGGGAATTGTAGTCCATAACATCTGGAGTGCCAAAGGTTCACCATCACTGGCATAGGCTGATCAAGTTCCCCAGATAAGCCTCCACAGCTCAAGCGGCAGAGCAGGGAATCAAACCCGGTTCTCCAGATTAGAGTGCACCTGCTCTTAACCACTACACCACTGCTGATTTGCTTCTGCCTGAGGGAGTAGACCAGGGGTAGGGAACCTGCGGCTCGAGAGCCACATGCGGCTCTTCTGCCCTTGCACTGCGGCTCCACGAGCCGGTACGCCACTGGCCCCATCCTTCGTTCCCTCAGCTTCTCTTCACCAACTGCTCAAGCGTCCGGCTGGGCTGCGCCGCAGGCTTCCCCTCTCGCCTGCCCTATTGGAGCGGGGCGGGTGCTTTTCCGGCGGCCTGCGAGGCCGAGCCACTAGCCCCATCCTTGCCCTCCCTGCAGGTAGCAGGGCAGACGCATCCATGCACTTCTCAGTATGAGCAGAGTAAAAGGTAAAAAAACCCAATATATACAGTGTTATCTTTATTTTAAATGTCAAAAATTATTTGCGCCTCCAAGTGTTTTCTTTTCCCGTGGAAAACGGGTCCAAATGGCTCTTTGAGTGTTAAAGGTTCCCTACCCCTGGAGTAGACCCTCTCAAAATCATATGCCCAGGGTAGGTGGCCCATGTGCCTCCCTACTGCCCTATTCTGGCCTGATCTGTGTACATATTCAAAACTGTGTACATATTCAAAACTTTTTACTATATCAGCACGGGTATCTATGCCAAATACCGGCACAGTGTGTCGCCAAGGTCGATTGTACAAAGAAGTCCAAATGTTAAGGCCCTATCCAGGTGAAAGTAGTCTGCAGTATATTTAGTGGATGTTAATTTAAAAACTCACACCAAATAATACACGTATATATTTTGCTCTTATTATTCTCCCCTCCCTTTTAAGGCTATGTTCATGTGGTTATTCTGATTTTATCCTCTTGAATTACTGCGAAGTAAATTGGAAGAGAGGTGGCGGTTTACTCCAAGCCACCTAGTGAGATTGATAGCCAAGGAAGGATTTGGATTAAGGGTTGTTGGGTCCAAATCTGGAACTGCAGCTTTTTATGTTGTGTTGGTCTTTTCAGATGAATGAAGCAGACGCAAATCTTTCTGAGGATTAATAGTAAAACAAATGTCTCCCTGCTGCTTCGGACACCTGTTAACTCGGTGCAGTGAAACCTCGGTAATCGACGCCTTCGGTTTCCGCCGGTTTCGGTTTTCACCAGTCCCCCCCCCCCCCCAGCTGGTTTTTTGCCTCAGTTTTCGCCGGGTGCCTCCGTTTTCGGCTACGCCGTTTGCATAAATTTACGCTTTTTGCGTGAATCTGCTACGCTTTTTGCGTAAATTTACTCTTTTTGTGTAAATTCGTGAAGCCATTTGCGTAGTGCATGCGCAAACAGCGTAGCTTCGGTTTTCGCCGGTTTCGGTTTTCACCAAGCAGTGAAACCTCGGTAATCATTGCATTCGGTTTTCGCCAGTTTCGGTTTTCGCCAATCGCCCCCAGCTGGTTTTTTTCCTCAGTTTGCATAAATTTACGCTTTTTGCATAAATCTGCTACGCTATTTGCGTAAATTTACGCTTTTTGTGTGAATTTTTGTGTGAATTTTTTGCGTAAATTTACTCTTCGCCCCCAGCTGGTTTTTTTCCTCAGTTTGCATAAATTTACGCTTTTTGCATAAATCTGCTACGCTATTTGCGTAAATTTACGCTTTTTGTGTGAATTTTTGTGTGAATTTTTTGCGTAAATTTACTCTTTTTGTGTAAATTCGTGAAGCCATTTGCGTAAATTTACGCAAATGCTACGCTATTTGCGTAAATTTACGCTTTTTGTGTGAATTCGCTACGCCATGTGCGTAGTGCATGCGCAAACAGCGTAGCTTCGGTTTTCGCCAAGCATTGCCGGACGGATTGCCGGCGAAAACCGAGGTTCCACTGTACATGATTTGCATTTCTGCCATTAAGCAAGATGATGATCTTAAAAGAACATACAACCAGAATTGTTTGCGTCTGCATCTAAAGATCCAGGACAGAACCATCCTGAGCCAAGTTAAGCCCTTCTAAATCCATTAAAAGTGGGTTTATTAAGCTGTAACTGGGTGTTTTTTTTCAACATTTATGAAACATACAAGAAAAAAATAGAAGAAATAATAGAAAACAAACATGATTACATCAAAGAAAAGGAAATCTACCCCTCATTATATTAACTACATATTACATAATGGATCCCAATGTAACATTTTCTATTTATTAGAGAGACTTTATAAGGTTTTAGAATCTTTATCATTTATATACTTTTAAGCAGTTTTACTAGTCCATTTATTATAGCTAAACATTATTAAATTCCAGTCTTCAAATCTGTAACTGTTTCGTATTGCACTGAAAACAACATATTACTAAAAGGTAAAAGCTGTATTTAGTGAAATTGGAAGTAGATAAAAGATGATTTTACAGTAACCCATGGGGTACCAGCTCACAGTGCCTGAGATAAGCATCCCTCCATCTAGGAAAAAGTGACATGGAAAACTTTAACTGTGCTAAAGAAAATTGCTGGTTTGGAAGATCTGCAATTTTTTTAAAAAGCACTCATAGATTTTGAAGCTTCCCTTGGACTGGAAAAAGCTATTAAAAACCTAAAAGCAAAATATATCTTTAGCAAACATGAAACAGGTGCTACGACTAGCAGATTACTTGCTAGACCAGGGATCGGCAACCTTTACCACCCAAAGAGCCATTTGGACCTGTTTTCCACTGCCCCAAAGATCTACCAAGCCGGAGAGGTGGCTCTGTATGGAACCGCCTCCGGCTCAGCCCCGCCATTCACCTTCCCTTCCAGCGCTGGAAGGCGAAGGCGCTGGGCAGGGAAACCCCTCATCCCGACAAAGCAGGCAGCCGCCTGCTCCATGGGGCAGAGGGAAAATGGTGGTTGCAGCCTGCCCGTTGCCACCACATCTTGCGCTGTGGAAGGGAGCGGCGCCGGGCAGGGAAACCCCTTCTGCTTCTCTATGGGGCAGAGGGGGGATGGCGGCTGCAGAGATGGCAGAGGGGGGATGGTGGCTGCTCTGGAGGGACACGCCATGCTACCCTCCGACCTCCAGGCCACGCGGAGCCGCAGTATAAGGCTGAAAGAGCCGCATGCGGCTCCGGAGCCACAGGTCGCAGACCCCTGTGCTAGACGCTTCTCATCCAAATGGAATGTGGGTATAAAGATATGGCAGAAACGTTTCAAAATATACCATCAGTCCCTTCGTACTTTAAACTAGTTTCAAGCACAGTAGCATTTTATAAAGACCCACAAGATTTTCAGGGTATAAGCTTTGGAGAAAGAGAACTCCCTTCATTAGAAAAAGTACTTGATGAAGGTAGCTGTGTCTCTCAAAAGCTGACGCCCCCAAAATCTTGTTGGTCTCTGCTACTAGATTCAAATCCAGCTGTCCTCCTGCAGACCGACATGGATTCCCTCTGAAACTATCATGGATTCCCTCTGAAACTACCTCTTATACTTTGACAAACCAGAGACAACATAAAATCGTCTCTCCAGAAAAAAACTTGAAAGAAACAACAGCAGAGGGGTACAGAATTCATGAACAAAGTTAGAACAAGCTATAACATAAATCTCTCAAAACAAACAAATCAAGTCCTAGCAGAATTCTGTGGAACAATAAACTAACCTTTAGACACCTGTTGTCAATTCTATTAACAAACATCTTCAGTCTTATTCTAGAGTTCAACGTGACTCTACGTGTGCTGAGATCCCCCAACCAGGCTGTGATGCGTAACGTTGCTTTTCTAGTTTGTTCATTGCCCTCGCTGAACCAGGTTAACAAAATAATTCCCTGCTTGCACGCTGGATGAACTCATTCTTACCCAACTATATGGACTCAGACCAATCTTAATTTCATTCCAAAAGACACAGCACTAGTAACTTTCAAGTATTAACCACTTCTGCAAATCAAAACTTGCTTCTTGTCATGTCCCGTGGTCCTCCCAATAAACAGACCCAGACAGAGGTGGGATGCAGCCGGTTCGCACCGGTTCGATAGAACCGGTTGTTACATTGTCTTCAGTTCGGGGAACCGGTTGTTAAAGATTAACTTCAACTCCTTTGATCAATCTTCCTCAGTTCTGCAAACTGCCGGTTAATGATTAACTTCAACTTCAACTGACCCAGCAAGTCTGTTAATGATTAATCCCCCTCCCCTCCATGGCAGATGCGCCCACCCTGCTTTGTTAAACGTTCTACCCTTGTGGCATGGGGATGGGGAGTGCAGAATTTGGCCAGTGTTTGGTTTCTGTGGGCAAATCTTGCTTCCTGCAGGGCAGGCGAAGATGGGCCCGGCGGCTCGGCTCGGTCTGGCCGGCCGCCGGGAGAGCGCCCGCCCCGCAAGCAGCGGGGCAGGCAGGAGGTAAAGACCGCGGCACGGCCTAGCCCAGGGGTCGGGAACTCCGCTGCTCGCTGAGCCGCAAGCTGCTCTTCGCGGTTTTTTGGGAGGTTCCCTGCGCGGGCTGCCCCTTCCTCGGAAATTAAAGGGAAACGAGGTAAGCGGGTGAGCGAGCAGAGCGGAGCTGCAGCAAGTGATCCCACCCCCATGTAGTCCTTAACATCTGGAGTGCTTTCGCCACCAGTGCTGTAAGCCATTTTCAATCCCCAATGGGCAGAAAAGTGGGATATAGATAAAAAATAATTAACATCAAGAGCTTTGGCCCATACTGTGTGGACACTAAGGATTAAGATGGGTGGGTTTGCTGTGTGGTTTCCGGGCTGCATGGCCGTGTTCTAGCAGCATTTTCTCCCGACGTTTCACCTGCATCTGTGACTGGCATCTTGGATCTCACATCCTCTGAAGACGCCAGCCACAGATGCAGGCGAAACGTCAGGAGAGGATGCTGCTAGAACCCGGCCGTACAGCCCGGAAACCACGCAGCACCCCAGTGATTCCGGCCGCGAAAGCCTTCGACAATAGATTAAGATGGGGTTTATTTAACAGGGCAAAGCTGACCGTTTTATTTTCAGTCCTAATTTTTTTGGCCTCTGCTGTGTTCCAGGAAGAAGATGAAAGGCTCGAGGTGCGTAACGGTGGCCACCGCTCTGCTGACGCTGGTTGCCCTCAAAGCCTACATTGAGTGGTCCGCGGAACAGGAGGAGCGATTCCCGACCCCTCACGAGGCCAACTGGCGAACCAGCGCTTTCACGCCTGTCCAGGCCACGGTTGAAGATGCCGTGGCGGAAGCCCCTCTCCGCTTCAACGCGTCCCTACAGCAGCTGCGCCAGAGCATCCAGAAATCCAGCGCCTACTGGAACAGGAAGCAGCACCAGATCTTCCAAGCGCTGGACGCCGGGTGGAAGAATGCCTCCGCGCATAAATGCGACAGGCCGAGAGATGCGGAAAGGGTGAGCAACTTTGGGACCTATTCACAGCTTTATAGGGACTTTATCTTGTACGACGAATGCCGGAGCTTTCCGCTGTTGATCGACCAGCCGTCGAAATGCTCCTGCAGCAAGAACAGCACGTTTCTGCTCCTGGCTATCAAATCTTTGCCGGGGAACTTCGCCGCCCGTCAGGCGGTGCGGGACTCCTGGGGACAAGAAGGGGAGCACGACGGGTTACCGGTGCGAACTGTCTTCTTGATGGGAACCGCCAAGGGGCGGCACGGGCCCAACCTGCAGCGCATGGTGGAGTACGAGAGCCAGACATTTGGGGACATCTTGATGTGGGACTTTGAAGACACCTTCTTCAACTTAACGCTGAAGGACTTCCTCTTCCTCAACTGGACACTGGAGCGCTGCCGGGACGTCCGCTTTATTCTCAAAGGGGACGACGACGTGTTCATCAACACGCCAAAGGTCGTGGACTACCTGAGCTCTTTGGACAACCGGAAGCCGATCTACGTGGGCCAAGTGATGGCCAACGCCTCGCCATTCCGGGTCCGCAAGAGCAAGTACTACGTGCCCGAGTCGTACTACGTGGGGCCCTATCCGGCTTACGCGGGAGGCGGGGGCTACATCTTCTCAGGCATGCTGGCCCCGTGGCTCCACGCCATCTCTCAATACATACCCTTTTACCCGATCGATGACGTTTACACGGGGCTGTGTTTCCAAGCCCTGGGGATCCGCCCCGAAGCGCACGCCGGCTTCCAGACGTTTGATATCGCAGAGAAGGACCGCGAGAACCCCTGCGTGCACAGAGAATTGCTCTTGGTCCACCAGCGCAGTCCGCATCAGACCCTCCACCTCTGGAAACAAATCAGGGACCCCAGCCTCACGTGTTGAGAGACCCAGAAACAATTCGGCCTCTTTCCGTTGAGGTCCCGGGTCCTTGTTGAGGGGGTAGGATGGGACATCCTTTGCGGCTGGACACTGGCGTCTCCTGCAGGGGAGAGCATGGCCTCCTGGCCAACTCTGCGCATAGAGGCCGGGTGCTTCTGAATCCCAGCTCCTGGGGGGGAAGGCAAGAGCTGCCCGCTTTCTTGCTTCCAGACGCATCTGCCGGCTGGCGTTGGAAACAGACCCTTGTAGTAGATAAACTGGGGTCTGATCCTTTTATGTCAAGGGCATCACCAAGCTGCTGAGCAGTAGGTGGAGAGGGGGAAAGGTCGCAGGCCACCATTCAGTTCCATCTAGTGGGCAAGTGACGGGCAACCTCCCGAATTCCAGGTACAGGAGATGGGGTACTCTGTCCATTGGGGTGGATGGAAAGGGGTAACAGAGTAACAGAGCCCATTATAAAGGCCTTGGTCCGGTCCCTGACAACTGCGGTTGAAGTGAACCTCAAGTCGCAAGACTGGGAAAAACGCCCAGCCTGCGAACACAAAGAAGAGAAGAAGAATTTGGATTTATATCCCCCCTTTCTCTCCTGCAGGAGACTCAAAGGGGCTTACAATCTCCTTGCCCTTCCCCCCTCACAACAAACACCCTGTGAGGTGGGTGGGGCTGAGAGAGCTCCGAGAAGCTGTGACTGGCCCAAGGTCACCCAGCTGGCGTGTGTGGGAGTGCACAAGCTAATCTGAATTCCCCAGATAAGCCTCCACAGCTCAGGGGGCAGAGCTGGGAATCAAACCCGGTTCCTCCAGATTAGATACACGATCTCTTAACCTCCTACGCCACTGCTGCTGGCACTGAAAGAGGAGGGGAGAATTTTCAGTCCAAGATAGTTTTAGTCTAAGAAGGGAGAGGGGTGTCGAACTCGTTTGTCACAAGGGCTGGATATGACATAAATATGATTAGGTTGGGCCAGGCCCGGGAGTGCGGGGGCTGTCTCATTGACTCCCCAGAACAGCACTGGGTGTGTGTGTGTGGGGGGGGGGAGCAGCAGTCCTGGACTGGCAAGCCTGCAGCAGGGTGAGGGGGGCTGCCACGAGGGGGCTTACCAGGCCCGCAAGCCAGCTGAGCACCTCCCCCCCCCCAACCAGGCCAGATCGGGAGCAACCGGGGGGAGGTTGCCTCAGCTGATTTAGGGGCCTGACAACCAGTGGTGGGATCCAAAAATTTTAGTAACAGGTTCCCATGGTGGTGGGGTTCAAACAGTGGCGTAGCGCCAATGGGGCGGGGCCGGGCATTCCGGGGGTGGGGCATCGCTGGGCGGGGCTGTGGCAAGGACGCAGCCGCTGCGCTGGTCCTTGGGCGGGAAACGAATGCACGCAGGCGCAGGCTGCCACGCACGCCGGTGCACCTCCTGCCAGACTGGTTCAAGTTCTGCGCGCTACTGCTGAGAGGAGGGGCGTAACTAAGGCAAAAATCACGTGGCCAAATCACCCATTAGTAACCCCCTCTCGGCACACACAAATAATGAGTAACCTACTCTCGGGAACCTGTGAGAACCTGCTGGATCCCACCTCTGCTGACAAGCCCCCTTAAGGGGCTGACTTCTGATCCCGGGCTGCATGTTTGACATCCCGGTCTAAGATAATTCCTCCATCCTCCATCTGCGTAGCTTAATTTATTGCAAGGGGTACAACAGACTCACCTTCCTTTTAGGAAAAAAAATTCTGACTCCAATTTCCTGCTTGCTTGTTGGCTCCTCTGATACATTTCAGGCGCTTCTAAAATGTTTTCTGCGAAAATCACGGTTGCAACAGGAAGGCACTCCGGACTTGGCCTGGGCTGTTCGAGCAGGAATGTTTTTAACAATCTGGAACACTGAGCTATGTGGACTTTTGTCTTTCCTTATAAAGATACGGTTGTAGCCTCTGATTATCGCCCAGGTGGTAGGCCACTGTAATTCCCAGCCTTTATTAAGGATCTTTTATTTAAAACAAACAAAACAAAAGGGGACGGGGGGGGGGGGAGTTTTACCTAAGCACAGACGCAGAGCAAGCAATCATTAGACCCGCCCTTTCTTTCTTCACCTACCTAACAGCTGCATTTCGCCTGATGAAGAGATCTGTGTCACTTGAAACCTACTCCCTTTGTCTGTGGCTTTCCCTTGTTAGGGCTGACGCACCCAAAGCCAGGTAAACAAAAGGTTGTTAAATCAAGTTAACAAACATGCGTTTGCTTCCTCCCGGGGTTTAGCTAAACCTTAAGGAGACACTGTAAAATAATATAAATGTGAAAAACGTTTGTGGCTGCAAAACAGGTGTTAAGTCAACGGCTCAGAAACTTGAAGAAGGTTCCAATGTTTTCGTGTGACCTATTTAAAGGGGAGGGGAAACCGTCTCCTGCCGTGCTCATGAAGTGATGTACATAGTAAAATACATCCTAGGTGCTGTACCAGTTATTTGTGACTGTCGTTATTTACGGTTATGTTGTGGGAGGGGGGCTGAAACAGAGTTACTCATTGGGGTTACTCACATGATGGTAGGGATCCAAAATTTTTATTAACGGGTTCCCATGGTCTAGTGGGGATTCAAGCAGTGAGGCGTGGCATGATGGGGCTGGGCGAAGGGAGCATTAGAGGCGTGGCCCGGGCATTCCGAGGCCGGGGCATTCCTGGGGCGGGGCTGTAGCAGAGGCCTTGCTCCGCTGCGCCAGTCCTTGGGCGGGAAGCTGAGGCCACACACAGAGCAGGCTGCCACGCACGCCGGGGCACCTCCTGCTAGACTGCTTCAAGTTCTGCACGCTACTGCTGAGAGGAGGGGCGTAACTAAGGCAAAAATCACGTGGCAAAATCACCAATTAGTAACCCCCTCTCAGAATACACAAATAATTAGTAACCTACTCTCGGGAACCTGTGAGAACCTGCTGGGTCCCATCTCTGGTTATACGTTACTGAAATCAGGCTGCATTTCGAATGAAGACAGGCGGTGGTTTTGAACACTGATACCACCGATCTCCGGGCACGCCTGAAGCTCTTTCAGTCAAATGTGGCAATGAAAATTAATGAAAGAAAATGCTGACCCGCCACAGATTGTGGGAGCCTTTCTGACGCGTGCAAACCGAAGGGTCCCTTTACAGTGTCAGGTTTAAATAGGAAAACAGCCCACCTTTGCGTCAAAAACCAAACATGGAAGGATGGGGGTTGAAAAGGAAGACCCTGGGTTGTGGGGTGGGAGGCGAAATGGGGGCCGGAGGGATCTTTCAAGTGTTGTCAGCTGAGGCAACATGTTTGCCTCATGGCACAAGCGAAGCAGAAAGAAGAGGAGGAGTTTGGATGTATAGCCTGCCTTGCTCTCCTGCAAGGAGTCTCAAAGGGGCTTACAAATGCCTTTCCCTTCCTCTCCCCACAACAGACAACTTGTGAGGTCTGTGGGGATGAGAGAGTTCTGAGAGAACTGGGACCGGCCCAAGGTCACCCAGCAGGCTTCTTGTGGAGGGGCAGAGAATCAAACCCTGTTCTCCAGATCAGAGTCTACAGCTCTTCACCCATGTACCACGCTGGCTCTAAAGCAGTTCTCATCAGAACATCAGAAAGAACCTGCTGGATCAGACCAGAGTCCATCTAGTCCAGTGATGGCGAACCTATGGCACGGGTGCCAGAGGTGGCACTCGGAGCCCTCTCTATGGGCACATGCACACAGAGTTCATCTTGTGGGGGGTGGAAAATCACCCCCCCCCACACACACACACATCTAGACTGACCTGGGCCACTGAGCACAACATGCGCACACCGCAGTGAGCAGGGAGGACTCAGCTGGCAGACCTGGTGCCTGTGCTCCGGGTGGCTGCTGCCTGAGGGGGGGGGGGGCACAGAGGAGGCAGAGATGCTAGAGAGGCACAGAGCAGTGCATGCGGGACTTGCTGGAGGCTAGGGCAGGCTGGCCCCTGCTCGAGCGGGTGGGGTGGAGGAAGAGGGAGCTAACCGGCCTTTTCTAAACTAAAACCTCAGTATTCAGGTTAAATTGCCAGGTTGGCACTTTGCGATAAATAAGTGGGGTTTGGGTTGCAATTTGGGCACTCGGTCTCAAAAAGGTTCGCCATCACTGATCTAGTCCAGCCCTCTGCTACTCGCAGTGGCCCACCAGGTGCCTTTGGGAGCTCACAGGCAGGAGGTGAAAGCAATGGCCTTCTGCAGCTGCTGCTGCTCCTGAGCACCTGGTCTGCAAAGGCATTTGCAATCTGAGATCAAGGAGGATCAAGATTGGTAGCCACAGATCAACTTTTCCTCCATAAATCTGTCCAAGCCCCTTTTAAAGCTATCCAGGTGAGCGGCCATCACCACCTCCCGTTTTACAAACTTTGCTAGGCATCGCTCACAGTTTCAATTCAACTTTGTCACCGGCAGGACTATGAAAAGGGCTGAAACTGAACCAAACTGAGGCCTACAGCACCCGGTATTCCCAGGCGGTCTCCCATCCAAGTACTAACCAGGCCCGACCCTGCTTAGCTTCCGAGATCAGACGAGATCGGGCGTGTTCAGGGTGGTATGGCCGTAGGCAACCAAACTGAGGCACTTGTGCCTCCAGCAGGAGGGTGGCTTCGGCCCTAGCAGGGCCGCGTTTGCAAAGCGTGAGGATGGGCGACGCGCCGACCTAGCAACTCCCAGGCTCACAATGAAAAGGAATAGCTGATCCGGCCCCTCAGCAAACCAGCCGTTTCAACCAGAAGTCTGCAGGGCTCAGTTTCAGGATGAGTTTCTCCGCCTGGGCTCAAACCCCGAAAGCATGCCAAGGGATAAGTCAACCTATTATGCTGGGGTCTGATTCAAAGATGATGTCAAATCGTTCTCCGGGGGGGGGGGGGGGGGGGCTTGTGACAGCACAGACTTAGCCATGACCTGTACAACACAATGCCAGGACCACGAGGTTGCTTTGCAGCAGGGGCAGCTGAGTTTGCACGAGACACCATTCCAACCACAGTGACGCCCTTGGCGGAGATCCTTTTGCCTTGCTGGTGGCAACATGTTTAAGAAGAAGAAGAAGAAGAAGAAGAAGAAGAAGAAGAGTTTGGATTTATATCCCCCCTTTCTCTCCTGTAGGAGACTCAAAGGGGCTTACAATCTCCTTGCCCTCCCCCCCCTCACAACAAACACCCTGTGAGGTGGGTGGGGCTGAGAGAGCTCCGAGAAGCTGTGACTAGCCCAAGGTCACCCAGCTGGCGTGTGTGGGAGTGTACAGCTAATCTGAATCCCCCAGAGAAGCCTCCACAACTCAAGCGGCAGAGCTGGGAATCAAACCCGGTTCCTCCAGATCAGAGTGCACCTGCTCTTAGCCACTACGCACCTGCTGCTCCTTTAAATCAAACCGCTTTGGGAACCACTCAGCTCTACAGTGGGGGGCGGGGGGAGGAGAGCAGACCCCGCCCCCTGGCCCCGCTTCACAAAGGGCGACTACAAATCAAAGTCACTCCAGTGTTCTTTGCCCCTCACCCACGTGGCTGGCACAAGAAGGAGTAAGCATATGAGAAGGCATTACCAGGGGGTCTGGGAATCTTCACTGAATGGACACGGGCCCCAGAGAGAAAAGAAAAGAAAAACTAAACATCAATGAAAAAAAGCAGGTCTTCTCCAACTGGCTCAAATACGTCCGCAGCACGCTTAGCGGTGCCCCACAGAAGCCTTAGCAACTGGAGTCCAGTGGCAAAAAGGGAGATGGTCGCACTGGCATAGGAGGTTAAGAGCTGCGTCATATCTGTCTGGAGGAACCCGAGTTTGAGCTGTGGGAGGCTTATCTGGGGAATTCCAGGTTAGATTGTACACTCCCACACACGCCAGCTGGGTGACTAACAAGACCTAGTCACAGCTTCTCGGAGCTCTCTCAAGCCCCACCTACCTCACAGGGGTGTTTTGCTGCTAGGGGGGAAGAACAAGGAGATTGTCCAGCCCCTTTGGAGTCTCCTGCAGGAGAGAAAGGGGGGATATAAATCCAAA
>NC_059430.1:127349206-127372648 GCF_021028975.2 Sphaerodactylus townsendi
TCATTCATTCATTCATTCATTCATTCATTCATTCATTCATTCATTCATTTCATTCATTCATTCATTCATTCATTTCATTCATGCATTCATTAGCACACACCACTTAGGAGGCCAGAGTGTTGGCTTGGTGGTTCCAAGCTGGCTGGCTAGGTGAAAAAACCTGATGGAAAAGCTCCATCTTGCAGGCCCTACGGAACTCATTCCGGGTCCCGCATGATCCCACAGTCTCATCGGGAAGCTTATTCCACCAGGTGGGGGGGGGAGCCTTGGGACCGGAAAAGCCCCGGCCCTTGTGGAAGCCAGCTGGACCACCTTCCGGCCAGGGGATCTCAAGTGGAGCTTCCCTCCATTGAGGGGAACCATATTTCTCAAACCAGACTTCAGCTCTCTGTTGATTGTTACGTTCCGCCAATGGCTGACTAATAGCCTCCCCCTCCCCCAAAAAGCCCTTAGGGCTAACGTTTCAGACCTCTTTGGCTGCTTCCGTCCCTGGCAGCATTTGCTGTTTGCCCTTTCCGACACTCCAGGGCCCACTAATGCTCCAGCCGGGCAGCGTCGTAATAGGACCGTGGGGCCTCCAACGGTTTTGGGATGGTAACGGCTTGGAGAGTAATGAGAGCGAGAGAGAAAATGTGTGAATTTTTTATTTGATGCTTAATGTTAGAGCTCAGTGTGGCTACTTCTCCCCCGAAGTTGACCAAACTTGCGTAAAAGGTCGACCAAAAGGAGCAGCAGTGGCGTCGGAGGTTAAGAGCTCGTGTATCTAATCTGGAGGAACCGGGTTTGATTCCCAGCTCTGCCGCCTGAGCTGTGGAGGCTTATCTGGGGAATTCAGATTAGCCTGTACACTCCCACAGCATCCAGCTGGGTGACCTTGGGCTAGTCACAGCTTCTCAGGACCTCTCTCAGCCTCGCCTACCTCACAGGGTGTTTTGTTGTGAGGGGAGAAGGGCGAGGAGATTGTAAGCCCAGAGTCTCCTACAGGAGAGAGAGGGGGGATATAGGTCCAAACTCACCTCTTCTTCTCCTTCTTCTTCTTCTCCTCCTCCTCCTCCTCCTCCCCCTCCTCCTCCTCCTCCTCCTCCTCCTCCTCCTCCTCCTCCTCCTTCTTCTTCTTCTTCTTCTTCTTCTTCTTCTTCTTCTTCCACAGTAATAGCCATTAAAGGGCTCGTCGTCAAACCTGAAAGGCGCACTGAAGCTCTCATCACAAGCCTCTACGACCTCAAATCATCAGACCGTCAAATGCAGTATTGTAGAGCTCTCCGACGGCCAGACCTTGTCTACAGGGCAGAAGCCGAGATGACTCACGTGACTGCACGTGGGGGTCACTGTGTCTGCAGGCCAGAGGCATTATCAGGGGGAAATGAAGCCTGGGTACAATACCTGCACCCGAGGCACCCCCCTGCCTCCTGCTCTCCCCCGTGCTCAGGAGTGGGGGTGGGGGGCAACTCAAGGCAGAGCACTACTGCGCCCAGCCCAGTGGAGCCATGTGAAGCATCCCCTGCAGACCGCCTCCTGCCCTCCCCAGTCCCATGGACTGCGGGGCCTTCAGTTGGCGAACTGGCATCATGAGGGGAAGAAGTGGGTGGGGGCAATTTTAAGCCCCTTCCGTTGTACCTGGGGACATTTGACTCCCCCCCTGTCCCCATTGCAGGTACGCCTTACTGCCCCGGGAGCACACCAGCTAATCCTGTGGGGGGGTGGAGGGTCGCCCTCACACACCCTCCCTCGGGCCTGCCCTGCCAGGGACTGCTCCCTTCCAGCCTGGTGGAGCCTCCACTGTCCGAAGGACCAGCCACAGCTGGGCTGTTGCCGGGCACCCCTCAGCCCTGCCCTGCCAGGCTGCTCTCCTTCAAAGGAGCAGCCTACCAGTGGGGCGGGGCCGAGGGAGCTCCTGGTAGCAGCCCAACAAGGAAAACAAGTAAGTGGAATGCAGGGCCATGGGGTGGGGTGTCCGGAGTAAGGTGTTGCCCCAGTTGCCAATTCCCCCCTTGCAGCCTCTGCTGCAGGATCTCAAGCTTTGGGGGGTCTTTAGCGTGGCCTGATCATTGGTGTAGTGGTTAAGAGCAGGTTCTCTAATCTGGAGAACCGGGTTTGATTCCCCACTATGCCACTTGAGCTGTGGAGGCTGGTCTGGGTAGATCAGATTAAGCTTGCACGCTCCCTGATCGATACTGGGGATGCAGAGGCCCTGGACATGCTTATTCTCCCTACCAATCCAAGTGGCCTTTCAACTGAGCCATGATCTCTGTCTTTGGACTCAGCCTTTGGCAGATCTCCAAAAGAAGAAAAAATCCCACAATCATGGGGACAGGCGGCAGCCCTCCCACAGAGTGCTTTTTTCATACCTGCTCTTCGAAACTGATAAGAACACTTAAGAACAAGTCAGCTGGATCAGACCAGAGTCCATCTGAATCCCAGCTCTCTTAAAATCCCTTTCCTGGTCTGTGACTGATAGCACTGACCCCTGTAAGCGATAATGTGGCGTTTGGATTTTTTGCCCCAATGTGCATCACTTTACATTTTTTGCTACATTGAACTGCATTTTGCCATTTCTGGAGCCCACTCACCTAATTTATCCAAAGGTCCACTTGGAGCTCTTACGCAATCCTTTGTGGTTCTCCACCACCCCTACATAATTTGGTATCATCTACTGGAAAACTTGGCCACCACGCTGCCTACTTCCAGGTCATTTTATGAATAGGTTAAAAGAGCACTGGTCCCAAAGCGGATCCTTAGGGGACACCACTCCCGGCTTATCTGCATTGGCAGAAACTCCCCATTTCCACACCCACTCTTTGCTTCCTGTTTCTCCAACCAGTTTTTTAATCCCACTTGGGAGGGACTTCCCCTCTTATTCCCTTCATTGTTGAGTTTTCTCATCCCTTTCAGGCCCCTTATGCACTTTCAATCCCACTTTGACAATTGTTTGCAAGCAGATTTTGCTCTTCCGCTTTTAGTAAAATCCAGCTGCAAAGTGCGTCGAAAAGTGGATTGAAAGTGCATTATTCTGATACAGGTGCTTGGAAGGGGCCTTGGACTCAAAAATTATTTTCAGTTGATGCAGAAAGCACGCATGAGTCAGAGGCAGAATGTTAGATATTCTATTGCAGTTTATTTGGCGAGGTGGGTGGGTGAGCTGTAGTCTTCGGAGGCCTCTTTGGTTCATCTGAACAGGCAAAGCGTGCAAGGCCTGGATAGAAAGATTTTACTTACACGTGGCTGTTTAAGCACCGCTAGACAGTACATCTCCGATGCTTCCAGCAGTGTTTGAATCTTTAACAGGTAAATATAAAATCTAAATATAAAGTCCTATAAGAATTATGCAGGGGGTAGAAAATGTTGGCAGAGAGAAATTTTTCTCTCTTTCTCACAATACTAGAACCAGGGGGCATCCATTAGAAAATGCTGGGGGGAAGAATAGGGACTAATAAAAGGAAACACTTCTTCCCATAGCATTATGATTGGTGTTTGGAATATACTGCCACTGGACGTGGTGAGGGCCACTAACCTGGATAGCTTTAAAAGGGGCTTGGACAGATTTATGGAGGAGAAGTTGATCTATGGCTGCAATCTCCAGTCCTCCCTTGATCTCAGATTGCATGAAATGCCTTAGCAGACCAGGTGCTTTCCGGGGGCAGCCAGCAGCAGCAACAGAGAGCCCTTACTTTCACCTCCTGCCTGTAGGCTCCCAAAGGCACCTGGTGGGCCACTGCGAGTAGCAGAGAGCTGGACTAGATGGGCAGCTGGTCTGATCCAGCTGGCTTGTTCTTATGTTCTTATGTTCTTAAATATCTTGGGGCATTTCCAGAAGAAACAACTGACTGCTCAAAGGAAGGTTAAGCTTGCCCGGGCAGAAGCTGATGGTGTGGGGTTAGCCACTTGAATTCTCAGTGGAAGCTCCAGGAACAGAGGCAGTCTACCTTTGAGTAACTGATGCAGGGGAACAGACACCTGGGAAGGTGGCTGCTGCCATGCTGCTCCTGTGAGGCAACCAACAGGCTGGCCACTGTTGAAAATGGTACACTGAGGTTAGGTTTAATTTTGCGAGGAGATTTTGGATTTGGTTTGGTGTTCTAGGGGTTAATGTTGGGGGGGTGTAAGGTGGGGAATGCTTTCTTACCACCTTTAGCTAATTACTTGGCCCGGACTATCCAGGGTGTACCCATGGTTTAATGATAAATAGAGCACCTACTTCATGTGCTTGAAAGGTTGAGAGTTCAGTTCCTGACATCAGGGAAGTTGTAAAAGAGAGGCCTTTTGCCTCCCAGAGACACTATAGAGCTCCATGTCAAAGATGATACTGGTTGACAGTGAGCTTGGCTGCTTAGGGGCAGTAAGAACCTAAGAAAGAGCCTGCTGGATCAGACCAGGAGTCCATCTGAGTCCAACCCTCTGCTACTCGCTTGGTGCCTATCAAGGTGCCTTTGGAGAGCTCCACGTTAC
This sequence comes from Sphaerodactylus townsendi, assembly GCF_021028975.2. Classification (NCBI taxonomy): domain Eukaryota; kingdom Metazoa; phylum Chordata; class Lepidosauria; order Squamata; family Sphaerodactylidae; genus Sphaerodactylus; species Sphaerodactylus townsendi. The sequence goes on from NC_059430.1 coordinate 127,353,653, forward strand.
GGGATAATGAAAGCAATGGCCTTCTACAGCTGTTGCTCCCGAGGCACCCTGGTGCATTGGAGCATTTGCAATCCTGAGATCAAGGAGGGATCCAAGATTGGTAGCCATGAATCGACTTCTCACTCCATAAATCTGTCCAAGCCCCTTTTAAAACCATCCAGGTTAGTGGCCATCACACCACCTCCTGTGGCAGCATATTCCAAACACCAATCTGCACGCTGCGTGAAGAAGTGTTTCCGCATTAGTCCTAATTCTTCCCCCCAGCATTTTCAATGGATACCCCCCCTGGTTCTTGTATTGTGAGAAAGGGAGAAAAATTTCTCTCTATGGGCATTTCCTACCCCATGCATAATTTTATAGACTTCAATCCTTATCCCCCCTCAGGCGTCTCCTCTCCAGGCAAGAGAGTCCCAAACGCATGCAGCCTCTCCTCATCAGGAAGCTGCTCCAGTCCCTCAATCATCCTTGTTGCCCTTCTCTGCACTTTTTTCCATCCTCTTCGATATCCTTTTTTGAGGCAGTGGCTGACCAGAACTGAACACAGTGGTCCAAGTGCGGCAGCACCACGGCTTGATATAAGGGCAGCTGACAATCTTTGCAGTTTTATTATGTGAAGGGAGTGGGGGAACCAAACCCGAACGTCCAGATTAGAGTACCCCACTCATAACCACGGTATACGCTGCACCCATGACTTCTGATTCCTTTTTTGGCCTCTGCCAGATGAATCTCGTATGGCAGCTTCCTGCTGAGACAGAGGGAATCTGGTTCTCCCTGTATTTCCCTGGTCTCGCGGTGTTTTTTTCCCAGTTCCTATTTCCATCTTGTTTGGGGCTGCTGGGACATGCGCCTGCCACGGCATTTTGAGGAACGGAGACTGTCCTCCCCACCACGGTTTTTTTATTTTTAACAGCTGGGGGTGGGTTTTTTTTTTACCAGAAACAGAGGCCTCCCTTTTATCCGCCTCCCAGAGTCCCTCGTGGTTCTCCTGTCGTCTTGACTCAGGCGTGAAACCTGGCTGTAACCCCTCCCTCCCACTCCCGCAATACACACGCTTTTGCCCTCCCTGGTTTTGTATTTTCCTTCCCCTACCGGCGTTTTCAGGTCTGGAGCTGTTTGCCTTGACTCGGCTCCAGCTTTGCCCAGCTTCCTGTCCCACCCCAAGATAGCTTTGGCAGAAGGTAATTTCAGGATGTGTTTGCATTTTGTGCTGGGGGAGGAGAGTCAGGAAGTTGTTCCGGGGGGGGGGGGGGGCAATCACTGAAAAGACAGGCTCTTGGCATCTGTCTTTGGAGCCACACTTGTGAAGCTCTGGGTGGTGGAACGTGCAGCCATGAGTTGCATCCCAGCTCAGGGTGGCCCTGTAGGCACTTCAGGGGCAGGGAGAGTGTTTCAGAGGTGGTTTGCAGTTCAGACATGCCTCTGCAAGCGTCACAGGGCTTCCTTGGTGGTCTCAGCAAGAAGTTCTCATCAGAGCCAACCCTGCTTAGCTTTTTGGATCAACCAAGATCAGCCCCTAGCCTAGGCTGTCTAAGACAGCTGATGGTGAACCTTTTCGAGGCCGAGTTACCCCAAATTGCAACCCAAAATCCACATGGCTATACATAGGGGTGCCAACATGGTAATTTAACCGGAATCCTGAGGTTTTTGTTTACTGAAAAGCAGGGCATCGCCCACTCAGGAGTAAAAGCAGGTGGTAGTCAATTGTTTTTCTTTAAAGCAACCGTGCAACTCTTCCAACGGGTGAATCACGACCCTAGGAGGGTTTACTCAGAAGGAAGCCCCATTGCCAGCAACCAAGCTTACTCCCAGGTAAAGGATCGCACTTTAGTTTAACAGCGCTTAACAGAGTTACCTACACTGCTTCCCCAAAACTAGGTCTTAGGTTTAATGCTAATAATCGAGCCCAGCGGCCTAGGCCAGCCTAGATGTGTGGGGGGGGGGGGGGGCACCCTGCTTACCGCGATGCCCACAGAGAGGGCTCTGAGTGCCACCTCTGGCACCTGTACCATGGAGTTCGCATCATCCCACTGGTCTAAGATGATCAGGGTTTGCCAAGGCCTGTCTTCATAGCCACCCTGGATTTTTTGAGGCGTTTCCCATACAGAGGTGGTTTGCCAACTAGGCTTAGCTTCTGAGATCTGATGACAGCAGGTTGGTGTGGACCACCCAGGTCCACACCTGTGGCTAACGGACCCTGTTGTCGAACAGGCTGGTTTTGGGGAGGTTAATCTTTTATACGTATCCTTCAGTTGGACGGCTGGGCTCCAACTGCTTTTTTTTTCCATCCCAAAGAGGTCCGTTCGACCCAGCAGCTGAGGTTCTGCGAAGCTGCTGGGGGAATCGAACTAAGCCCGGCTCAGGGGTCTGCAACCTGGATGGCTCTCCAGATGTTCATGGACGCGATTCCCATCAGCATGGGCATCTGGAGAACCACTGATTACCAGACAGACTAACTGTTCCTGAGGCAGCTTAAACGAGCGTTTACCAAAATGTGCAGTGCCTAGAGTTACCAATTTTGGGGCGGGAAGTGCTTGAGTGATTTTAGGGGGTGCAGGGTTGGGAAGGGGAAGCACCCTTACAGGTGCATAATCAGGTGCTAGGATCCAAACATTTTAGTAACAGGTTCCCATGGTGGTGGGATTCAAACAGTGGCCTAAGCCAATGGGACTGGGCAGAACACAATAACAAGTGGCGTGGCCGGGCATTTCGAAGTGAGGGCGTGTAATTTCTCTGTTACTGCCAAAAAGCTCTTACTGTAAAAAAAAAAAGTTCCCTAATTTCCAACTGGTATCTTTCTGTCCATAATTTAAACTCATTACTGCAAGTCCTATAGGTCTACCTGCCAACAGAAACAACAACTACTTCTCCTCTAATTGACTGCCTGTCCAATACTTAATACTTTCAAATACTTAGTTTTGTTTCTAGAAATCAAAAGAAGGAGACTTTCCTTAAACAAGGGACTTGACCATATTTCTAAAACAGGTTTTTAAAACAGCCCAACAGGGAGAATTATCCCGTTTTCTACCTTGGCTAACCAGCCACATAGGAAATAATGGGGCGTTATGATTTTGGGATCTAATGGAATTTCTAACAGAAAAGCAGACCAAATTAGTAACCCCCTCTCGGCACACACAAATAATTAGTCACCCACTCTCGGGAACTGGTGAGAACCTGCTGGATCCCACCTTTGGGTATAATCCTGCAGACTCCAGCCTCTCGTTTTCTGCAGGGAAATTGATCTCTGTCTGGAGATCAACTGTGGTTCCAGGAGATCACCAGCCCCTTTGGGGAGGCTGCAAAACCTAAAACGATTCCACACAGATCCAGTTCTTTGCAAGCCTACTTGTGGCTTTATAATCTCGAATGCAGACCTTTTGTGGGCAAAGGAAGATTGCGTGCGAGGGCTAGGTCACACGTCTGGGCTTATTGCCTTTACCGTTTCAAAAGACGACTGGCCCGAACATGTACTAAGCGCGGCTTGGACCAGGGTCTACAAAGTGGACTCCATCCCACAAACCACTGAAGCCCGCCAATAACTCCGTTTTACCTCCGAAGGACAGTGAGGTAGTGGAACCTTTTCGAGACCGAAGTTACCCAAATTGCAACCCCAAACCCACTTATTTATCACAGAAGTGCCACCTTGGCAATTTAACCTGAATGCACTGAGGTTTTGGTTTAGAAAAAAATTGTTGGCTTCAAGGCGTGATCGTTACTTTTCGGGAGTAAGCTTGGTGAGTAGTTGTTGGCTTTGCTTTTGGAAACAACCCGTGCAACTCTTCGAATGGGTGAATCCACACGACCCTAGGAGGGTTTACTCAGAAGCAAACCCCATGTACCCGCTGTGAGCTTTTCCCAGGTAAAAGTCTCCTTCGTGTATCTAATCTGGAGGAACTGGGGTTTGATTCCCCAGCTCTGCCACCCTGAGCTGTGGAGGCCTATCTAGGGGAATTGGATTAGCCTGTACACTCCCACACACACCAGCCTTGAAGGGTGGCCCGGTTGGGCTAGTCACAGCTTCTCAGAGCTCTCTCAGCCCCACCTACCTCACAAGGTGCTTGTTGTGAGGGGGGAAGGGCAAGGAGATTATCAGCCAGAGTCTCCTGCGGGAGAGAAAGGGAGATAAAAGAAATCCAAACTCCTCCTCCTCCCCTCCCTCCCCTCTTCTTCTTCTTGTTTCTTGTTCTTCTTGTTCTTCTTGTTCTTGTTCTTCTTGTTTCTTCTTGTTCTTTATTGTTCTTGTTCTTCTTGTTCTTCTTCTTGTTCTTCTTGTTCTTCTTCTTCTTCTTCTTCTTCTTCTGCTTGTTCTTCTTGTTCTTGTTCTTCTTGTTCTTCTTCTTGTTTTTGTTCTTGTTTTGCTTCTTGTTCTTGTTCTTCTTCTTGTTCTTGTTCTTCTTCTTCTTCTTCTTGCTAACTAGCACAACTACTTCTAGCCTTTGCACGAAAGATGATGCAGGGTTTAACAGCGCTTATGGGGTTTACCTACACTGCTTCCCCAAAACTAGGTCTTGGGTTTAATGCTAATAATCGAACTCAGCAGCCCAGACCAGCCTAGATGTGTGTGTGTGGGGGTGGGGGGGCACTCTGTTTGCGTGTGCCCACAGAGAGGGAACTCTAGGTACCCACCTCACAAGCACCCGTGCAGTGGGGTTAAGCCACCCACTGCCTAAGGAGCATGGTGCTAACCCTTTCAAAAGACACTTTGATTTGGTGCTGAAGTTTGAAACAAACTTGTTTTTTAACATTGCTGTACCATCTTATAACATTTTTTTTTAGCAGATTGCTGTTTTGATTGGGGAGCTGCTGTGGGCATGATGCAGGCATACTCAGCCAATGGTGGGAATGTAAATACATCTCAGCCAGGCCGGAATGGTAGACTGTGGGGGGGGGAGCTGCATTTTCAAACGCATTCTAGGTAAACAGACAAATCTCTACAGAGTAGAAAACTATCAATACAGTGGGCTTGAAGCTATGTTCTTGAAGAATTAGATTTCTTACTCGCACGAAGGCTGTTTTGGGCTCAGAAGGATCTCCTCCTCCTTCCATGTCTGACCATACTGCAGATCGATGTAAGCCTCCATCTGTTTTGTTGCCTGTGAAAATCAGGATCTTAGAGAGTTTCTGGAAGTGAGGCAAGCCCTTGGGAAAGGGAAGGAGGAAGAGGGAATCAGAAACCTCTTTCTTAGGATACGCCCACGTTCATAAGCATTCCTGAGAACGAGTTCCCATGTTTCCCTCTTTCTATGTCATGGGGGCAATAATGAGTATACTGATAAGGCTTGGATAAATTGCCACATGCATGGCATGAAGTATCACCTGCTTATCTTTCTCGGGCACTTGGTACCAATAGCTAAATCACAAGTGTTCGGGATGACAAGAATTTCTAAACTTCACCCAAACTCTTCCTTGAAACAACTTTGAACTCGGTCTGCACTTTCTCCCAAATAGCACCCCCTTTGGCATTTCACCCCCCCTCATCCGATTTGTTCCATGTGTCATTTTAGAGACGGCAACAAAACCAAAAAAAAATCTTTTCCCACTAAACTGGATTGCAAAAAGAAGAAGAAGAAGAGTTTGGATTTATATCACATATACCTGCAAGAGACTTAAAGGGGCTGACAATCTCCTTGCCCATCCCCCTCACAACAAACACCCTATTGAGGTAGGTGGGACTGGGAGAGCTTCCGAGAAGCTATGACTAGCCCAAGGTCACCTAGCTGGCGTGTGTGGGAATATTGAGGCTAATCTGAATTCCCCAGATAAGCCTCCACAACCTCAAGCTGTGGCAGAGCGGATATTCATTCTCAGGTTCGTCCAGATGAGATACACGCGCTCTCACCCTCATACGCCACTGCTGCTCCTTTGTTCCCTTAAAAACAAAATCTTGTCCCCAGATCCCTGTTGGGAGAGTAGAAATATTTCTTTGCAGGATCACCTTTGAGACCGGATGGTTGAAGAGTGGACCCCTCCTTTCTCGACATCTTCTTCTCCTAGTGTTGTCATGTTCCAGGAGAAGACTACACCATTAAGCGTGATACAGACTCAGTTTGACGCCTTAACTTGAAACCGAGAAACCAGATTAAAAAATAAAAAAGGCATAAAGTGTCTTTGCGTAGAAACAGGAAGCTTTCAAACTCTAAAAGTAAAAGCGGTTTTGAGGGATGAATTTTTTTTTTTTAAAAAAAAAAAGGCCACAGGAGGATTCGGGATCTGTTTTGATTCTTGTTTCCCTAGCGTTTGAGTCATTCGGAGACGTACGCCCCTGATCTTAGCCTAACCCAGCTAAAGGGAATTGAGGTGCAGCTGAGCTCAGGAGACTCCCGGGACCTGGACATGTTACTGTGAAATAATGTCATCCCACTCCTCCCCACCCCCCATTGGACTTTTTGCAAATCAAGGTTTCCAGCAAGTTTGAGGAGTTATTTATTTATTTGTTATACCCCACACCACACGAGCATGGTGATGGCTTGGGTACAAGAGAAGTTTGAAGTTACCCGAACACGCCTGGGGGTGCAGATATTTATACCCACACCACCACAGTAGCGCAGTGGCCGAACTACAAGGGGATGAGGGGTGCACCGAACTTCCACGCCTAGGGTGCAGAAAATTAGATGGGAACTAAGGTAGAATTATTGGGAAGGGGGAGCGCCCCAGGGGAGTACTGTGGGGGGGCCCTGGGGGTGGAGAAAATATAGACTGTGCACTGTGCACAATTTGGCCCAATACGCCTCTGCAGGAATGTCTCTCAGCGGCTCACATAGGTGAAGCAAAACCGAAAACCACAATAAAAACATGCACATGCCAAATGTAGCCATTAAAGAGCAGCATTAAAATGCAGCATTATAATAGAAGCCCAACCCCCATCTAGCAGAGCCAACGGTTTTCCTGGGGAATGCTTGCTAAATCAGAAAGGTCTTCATTGTGCATCTAAGCCGAGAAGCACAGATTGTCAAGCTCGTGACCCTCCAGATGTTTATATGAACTACGGTTCCCCACCATCCCCCTGCCAACCCAACATGCTGTGGGGATATTAAGAACTGTAGTCCATAACATCTGGAGAACTGCGAGTGTGACTTACCTATGCTCTGAGGGTGGACACATGTAAAATCTCTGAGGGTACTATTCCAGAGCCTGGGGGCAATTATGGAAAAGGAGGTTATGGTCGAGGTCAAATGTCCTTGAACTTCTGGGATGATACGTTCCCCCAACAAAGAGCTAAACTAGTTTAGCCACAGCAGTTTCAGTCCTATGTGGTCCTTCTAGAGACATGTATACCCTCCAGCCTATAGCATGCACTTCTCTGGAAGGTTTCAAGGGGGGGGGGGGGGGGAAACAGGCCAAGTACCATTGAGAGTTCTCCCCCCTGGTTTGGAGAATACTGGACAAAAGGGTTACTTAGGCTGATCCAGCTGTATCATTGCAAACATTTACTTTCTTGGAACAGCAAGTCCCTTGCAAATAGCTTCTCTCCCAGTCGCATTGGGAAGTCGCAATGTTCTGGGTGACCAGTTATACTAATGTTGGTTTCCCTGCTGGTTTTATACCGATTTATTTTAGTATGGCCGATGCGTAGACTTTGGAATGGGGGAAGTGGGACATACACAATGTTGTAAGCATGTCTGGGTGTAGATGCCAAAGATGTCTCCCCTTGAGTAACTTGCATGGGGTGGGAAACCAGAAAAGGACCCCAGCTTCTGTAGGTGAGTCACAAGAGAGGTTGAACCGTTGTAGCTGTCTGTGTGGAAATGTGGGCAAGGGGGTGATAAACTGGTGGCCGCATCTCAAAAAGGATATCGAAGAGATAGAAAAAGTGCAGAGAAGGGCAACGAGGGATGATTGAGGGACTGGAGCACCTTCCTTATGAGGAGAGGGCTGCAGCGTTTGGGACTCGGTGGTTTGGAGAGGAGACATCGGAGGAGGGGGGGTATGAAAGAAGTCTATAAAATTATGCATGGGAGAGAAAATGTTGACAGAGGCTGAGTGCAGCTTCTCAGAGCTCTCTCAGCCCCACCCGCCTCACAGGGTGTTTGTTGTGAGGGAGCAAGGGCAAGGAGATTGTAAACCCCTTTGAGTCTCCTGCAGGAGAGAAAGGAGGGATATAAATCCAAACTCCTCCTCCTCCTCCTCCTCCTCCTCCTCCTCCTCCTCTTCTTCTTCTTCTTTAGTCCATAGACATCCTGGTGGGAGATCTGCTCTAACAGCTACACACCCACAGCGCTGCTATGCGTCCGTCGTATATAATATGTCAGTCCCTGGCCCCTGTGTGTTCAGCAGGGGCGTGTGCAGACTGAAAGTCGTGCCAAATTGCAATGGCTCCGAGGCACAACCACTTACGCCTGGGGAAACAATGGGAGCCATACCTCAGACACGGCTACCCTCAGCCCAGCACCAGACGGGTGTGGGATCCTGGGGCACCCTGTGAACTTTCGCCTACCCCTCTTTGAGTGCTCATTCATCCATGCAGAGACCTGTCTAGGCGCTTTTCTTTGAACTGGCAGCCGCATGCCAAGGAATACTGCTTGGCTTCTGGTGGGGCAACCAATTCGCAGTCGGCTCGGCAGGCAGTGACATATTTGATAGGAGATGAAATAGTAAGGCAGCTTTTATGATGTGCCACTCCCTTGCGCCTCTTACTTGCGCGCCGGCAGTGCGGCAGAGTGAATTAGGCCTGGCACCAGCCCCTCCAGCCTCCTTCTACACCCTGACCAAAGGGGAGAAGGGAGAGGTGCTCAAAAGTTTAATTTTAGATTACTGCCAGGAGAGGTGGGAGGCTTTCGCTTCTGCTCTGGGTGGCGGGGTTGGCGTCTCTGGAGCGCGCTGGGGTGGGACACCCACGTGGCCCTGGAGCCACAGAGACGAGAGAGGAAAGAAGGCGAGGCCAGGGGAAAAGGAGCTTCAGAGGGTTAGGAAGCAAGGAGGCTCTCTCTCAAGGTAGGTGATAGCCAGCTCTCTCTGTGGAGCCACCCCTGCCCACGTTCCACAATGGGGCAAAACCTTATGAAACAAGAGCAGGTGACTCACACGTTGCAAGTCCAGGTAAGCAGTAGATGGATCAGGAGGCGTTGCCACTTGTCAGAAATAATGGTTTATTTGACAGCTCTTGCTTAGGGGATTGTTAAGAGGTATTTTGTTCTTGGGAGGGGGGAGAAGAAAGAGAAAGGAAGGGGCAGACAGCTATGCGTTCCTTAAATGAACTTCTATCTGTTATGGCTGGCTGGAAAAGTAGTGGGATGAGATCTGAGCGCAAGAAAATACAGTAGGGCACATGGAAATGGATTGTCGAAGGCTTTCACGGCCGGAATCAACAGGCAGTTGTGGGTTTTCTGTGTGGCGTGGCGGTGGTCTGGTAGCTTTTAGTTCATGTAGATGCGGGTGAAAGGTTAGCAGCTGAAACTACCAGGCTACGGCCACACAGCCTGGAAAAGCGCACACCAGCAAAGACATTAAAATGTGATGTTGCTCCAGGGCAGGCAGCGAATCACAAGACGTTTCCCGTGCCTCGATACTGGTGGTGGAGGCCAAAAAGCGCAAAATGGGGGCCTTTGTTTGTGAAACACGTGGAATATGTCTGCTGCCGGGAAAGCGAGGGTCTTGCCCGAAGACTTTCGGATACGTATTGGAAACTCTTACGGCTTTCCCACGTTGTGAAATTAAAAACGGTCCGTGGAAGTTCCCAGTGATTCCTTGACGGCATGGGTGAGTCAGAGTACGTGTGGGTAGGGTGGAAGGACAAAAGAATCTGGACAATACAGAAATGGTTGGAATATATGTGGGAACAAATACAATTGCAAATTTTTGACATCATGTCCAGAAACCAAATGTGGCAAGAAAAACAAAACGATATGAAGCGGATCTGGACTGAATTCAAAGACGGGTTAAACGAAATTGGAATCGCAGAAGAAAACTGGAAAAGAAGATTAGGAGAATGGACCTGCTGCTGCACATTTAAAGAGGAAAAAAGGAAGTGGGGAGGGGGGAAAGGGGGGGTAAAAGGATATGGAGGATGGAATATAAAGATGTATAATATAAATTTGCTTGTAATCCAAAATGTCAAATAAAATTTAATAATAATTTTTTAAAAGGCTCATTTCGCACATGCAGAATAATGCACTTTCAAACTGCTTTCGGGTGCTCTTTGAAGCTGGGCGGAATCGCATAAAATCCACTTGCAAACAGTTGTGAAAGCGGTTTGAAAACGCATGATTTGGCGTGTGAGGAAGGGGCCAAAAGAGAGTATGTGTGGGAAGATTTGGGATGTGTCAGAGGGGAGGGGAGCTGTAGAAAAAAATTGGGCCGTTTCTATCTGTCGTGGAAGGGAACTCCACTCGCATGGTTCAGATAGCGCCGGAAGTGGAATAACCTCATAGCCCTTCGTTGTACCCCCCCCCCCTAATGGCGGTACCACGGTGTGAGATCTTCTTATTCCACAAATCTTTCCACGAGGAGTGGGTGCAGCTGCACCACCATGGGGCCCAGCCCCTCATGTCAGGACTGCTAGTGCGTGGATTCATAATTGTCTTATATGGTGGTTCAAAGCGGTGGACTCTGAAAGTCTGGAGAGCAGGGTTTGTTTCCCAGCTCCTCCATGGCATGAAGCCTGCTGGGTGACCTTAGGCCAGTCACAGTTCTCTCAGAACTCTGTCAGCCCCACCTACCTCTCAAGGGGTCTGTTGTGGGGAGAGGAAGGGAGAGCACTGAGATCCAAATTTCTCCTCCTCCTTCCTTGGGCCAAAATTATTGGGGGGGGGGGAACTCATGCTTTTCTATTACTCCCCCCTCCCACATGGTACAGGTGCACCTTGCAAACAAAGTGTGGGAGGCTGGAATTCCCATATGGGCCTCGGTATGTGTGTGGCTCATTTTCCCCTGTGTTGACTTCTTACCAACCCCAAAGCTGGGAAGAATGCAGCTGGGATTTATATTTAGAAATCCCCTGGCAGGAACAGCTAGGAGAATCGCTGAAAAGAAGCAGCTACAGATATTAGTGAAGAGGCTTCATTGGATTCATTAGCGATGGTTGAGAGCTGGGGAGGTTGTCCGGGCCTCAGAGCCCCTCCCTTTGCATGCAAAAGGGCTCAGGTTCGATTCCCATCCCCTGCAGGTATAAGGATCCAGGTCGTGGGTGGGGGGAAATTTCTTCACCCGAAGAGTTGCTGCCAGTAAGAGACTGACTTTGATAGATCAGGGGACTGATGCACCATAAGGGTTTTTTTTTTTTTTCAAGTAGATTTGGGATAATACGGCTTAGTGGGACCTTAACAATCCAAGGGGTCACAACCTGCAGCTCTCCAGATGTTCATGGACTACAATTCCCATCAGCCCCTACCAGCCTAGCCAGGTGGCTGATGGGAATTGTAGTCCCACTAAAGCTAAATCCAGTTTCCGAAAGGAGTCTACCAGAAGGGTGATCTTTTTTTTCCTGAGATCTCATAGGCAGTTTGAACTTCTGGTAGGGGTGGCCAACCCTATGTTGCTCCAGTTGTGGAGGCTGGCAGGAGCTGATGGGGTGTAGTCCACGAATATCCCACAGCACCATGGGTTAGCCACCCCTGAACTACTGAGCCTCAGTGAACTACTGGAGCAGCTTGGTGGCGTGGGAGGTTAAAATTTCGTGTACTCTAATCTGTCCAGGAACGGGTTTTGATTCCCAAGCTCATGCCGCCTGAGCTGTGGAGGCTTACCTGGGGAATTCAGATTAGCCTGTACACTCCCACACACACACCAGCTGGGTGACCTTGGGCTAGTCACAGCTTCTCAGAGCTCTCTCAGCCCCACCTACCTCACAGGGTGTTTTGTTGTGAGGGGGGAAGGGCAAGGAGATTGTCAGCCCCTTTGAGTCTCCTGCAGGAGTGAAAGGGGGGATATAAATCCAAACTACTCCTCCTCCTCCTCCTCCTCCTCCTCTTCTTCTTCTTCTTCTTCTTCTTCTTCTTCTTCTTCATGCACCATGGATATTATTCCACTGCGCTACAACCCCCATGTAAATCAGATTCCATTTAAACCAGCCCTTTGGGGTAAGACGAAGTGAAGCCCCCCCACACACACACAAATCTTAGCGGGCTTTGCTGTGAGGGTGTGATACAGATTTCATGATGGAGAAAATAGCCATAAATTTAGCATTTTTATAGCACTTTCAAAGTGCTTAACATACGATACTCCCAACGGCACTGCAAGGTAGGCCAGAGTTATTACCTCTATGTTGCTGATGGGAGGGATAAGAACATGGAGTTCACTTCTAGTGTGAGTGAGAGGAAAGATTTGAACCAGGATACCAGAAACCAAGGTAATTCTCTTAGCCACGGCGCTTCGCCAGCTAACACTGACATGGCGCCTTGTGATGATCTTGTCAGAAGTAGGGACATTTATCCAGTCCCTTCCTCCAAACATCTGGAGAGCCGCAGGTTGCAGATCCCTGAGTTAAATGGATGAGGTGAGACCCCCTCCTAGTAGTGTAGTCTGTGTGAGCTTTTCCCAGGGGCTCACATATGCCAGCACCTGCCAAAACAGCCCTTCTAATCTTGGCTTTCCATCAAGAAGAAGAAGAAGAAGAAGAGTTTGGATTTCTATCCCCCCTTTCTCTCCTGCAGGAGACTCAAAGGGGCTGACAATCTCCTCGCCCTTCCCCTCTCACAACAAACACCCTGTGAGGTGGGTGGGGCTGAGAGAGCTCCGAGAAGCTGTGACTAGCCCAAGGGCACCCAGCTGGCGTGTGTGGGAGTGTACAGGATAAGTAATCCCCACCAAGATTCCCAAGATAGAAAGCCCCTCCACAGCTCAGGCGGCAGAGCTGGGAATCAAACCCGGTTCCTCCAGATTAGATACAAGAGGGATCTCGATTCAAATTATTCCCAATCTTGTCGCTGCTTTTTGTCTAGGCATCACTAACTTGGCTTGGACCCTTCGTTGTCTGTGTGTTTACTTTATTTATCCCCGCCTCTGTCCCCAGTGGGAACCCAAAGCAACTTGGCATCATTCACTCTCCTCTGTATTATCCTCCCAACAACCCTAGGAGGTAGGCTAGGTGGAACATGTGTGACCCCAGCCCATGGCAGATCACCCACTGACTTGTGAGGGGATTTGAACCCACCTCTTCCGGATCCTTCTCTGACTGTTGGACAGTGCCGGCTGCTCAAATAAGGCAGAACAAAAGGGTGCTTCTTATTACAAGAGGGGAAGCTGAGTCACTTTTGCAGACTCCATTCCTGAATGTTTTTAATGGTTTCTAGGTGTACATGAAGAAGACATCCGCTATGAAGCCAAGTGAATCCACAGTGCGCCGGTAGAAAGACTCCTTCCTCTTCTGTGTATGCTTTATGCTGTTGAAGGTATTTCTCTTTGAGAATTTTTTATTTTACACACCTAAATGACACACACATGGAAAGGTAAAGAAAAAATCCCAATCTAATCCCCCTCCCCCCATATTAATAATGCTAAATGAAAAGAAACACCTACACATATATATGGTGACTTCCAGCTACCTCACTAAGGATCCAGGCATAATTCTAACTCCGTGCTTATAATCAATATCTACTGTATATACTCATTGTATACAAGTTTTTCAGCACCTTTTAATGCTGAAAAAGCTCCCCCCCCTCGACTTATCTGTAGATTCATTAAAATTTTTTTGTTTTTTTTACTTTGCCATTGTGGGGGGGGCGCAGTTTTTATGCTAGCGACACCAAAATTTCAGGGTACCCTCAGAGGAACCTCCCTGATGAGAGTACCAATAGGTTTGGTGAAGTTTGGTTTAGGGGGGTCCAAAGTTGCCTTGGACCCTAGGAGATACCCTCATTCTCCATTGTTGTTTTTTTTAATGGGAGCTATTAGTAGATGGGGCTACCCTTTTGAGGGGTCCATAACTTTGGACCATAGGGCCAAACTTCCACCACACCTGGCTGGTCTCATCAGGAAGGAATCTCTTTATGATACTAGCCAGGTTTGGTGAAGTTTGGGTCAGGGGATCCCAAAGTTATTGATCCCCAAATGGGTACCCCATCCCCCATTGTCACACAATGGGGGAAGCTAATAGTAGATTTTTCCACATTTCTGATAATATCCCTCTTAAAATCTAAGCTGGAGTTACATTTGGACATATAGATGATGATGAAGAATCCAGTTTTGAAGGATTTTGCTCTTGTGTTTTAGCTTGGTTTGCTGATTGAGCTAAGGTTTTTGTACTTTTAAAGTTATTATTATTACCATATTGTTTGCTGACTGACCCTCTTTTCCACTTACAGAGCCAGTTTACTGTTTTTCTTTCCAAATAAATATTTAAAAGCAATTTAACCTACTGATGCCTCAATTGATGTAATTTTATTGGGTATCTATTTTTATTTTTGAAATTTACCTTAGCTGCTGCATTTCCCACCCTCGACTTATCACTTGAGGTCAATACGTTTTCCCAACTTTTTGTGGTAAAATTAGGTGCCTCGACTTATATCTTGGTCGACTTATACATGAGTATGTACTGTACATTTGTTTCCCCGCACTTTTAGTGGTTCCTCTAAAGTTGTCTTAATCCAATACTGTGTTTTCGACTTGGTCCCGAATCCTGCAAGACTTTCTCTGTTTGTATACATTTTCAGTAGAGAGTAGTCCGCATAAGGATTTCCAGTCTTTCTGAAAATTGTCCATATTCTTGTCTCTTATAGCAGTAGTCCAGCCTGGCCATCTCTCCATTCTCTGTGACTTTCAGGATCCAGTCTTGTTCTGGTTGGAATTTTGTCATCCCACTCATTTGTATGCATCTAGAATCCTTGCTGCAGTTGTCCTTATACATAAAAATGTTAAAAAGTGTTTCTATATTGATCAGGTGTTAAAAGGTATTTCCAAGGTCCCCATAACATCCCACAGGGACCCACCGCTCCCCTTTTGGGAGGGTTTTAGTTGATGGGCGCTTGAGATGGTATACTGGGCAGCTGTGTTTTAATGGGGGTTTTGATTGTTTTTGTTCGATAGAGCCATATATAGCGATATTATAGTTGTATTTTGTTATGTCTTGGAACCGTGCTGTGCTGTATAGATCAGTGATGGCCAGACCTATGGCATGGGTGCCAGAGGTGGCTTCGGAACCCTCTCTGTGAGCACGCAGCGCTGAGAGTTAGATCATGTGGAGGGTGGAAAATCACCCCCCCCCCCTTACACACACACACATCTAGGCTGGCCCACGGGGCCACTGGAAACACGATGTGTGGGCACCATAGGGAGGAACTTGGCTACAGCAGGCCTGGTGCCTGTGCTCTGGGTGGCTGTTGCCTGAAGGGGGGGTGCAGAGGAGGCAGAGATGCTCGAGAGGCACAGAACACTTGGAGGACTTGCTGGAGGCCTAGAGAAGGCTGGCCCCTGCTTGGCCCAGTGTGGCAGAGGAAGAGGGAGCCAATGGGTTGCTTTTCTAAGCTAAAACCTCAGCATTCAGGTTCTAGAATTGCCGGGTTGGCCCTTTGCGATAAATAAGTGAGGTTTGGGTTTGCAACTTGGGCTTTTCGGTCTCAAAAAGGTTCACCATCACCAGGTATAGATTAATATATTGTGCACTGCCCAGTGACCTTCGGGAAGGCTGACACACAAAACTAATAAATAATAATAGTAAAAGTTGCTTTCTTGGGGTATAAACCAAATTAAGCCAACTGCCAGGTGGCGGCTGGAGACCTTCCAGATTTTCTTGAGCTTACAGAGCTTAGTCCACCCGGAGAAAATGGCTCGGCTTTGGAGGGTGGAACCCACCTAATGTGAGCAATAGTCCCCGTTGGGGTTTCTTCCCTTTCCAAGCGGTGCCCTCCCCCGGCACCACCTCCAAGGCATATCCGGAGTTTCCCCACCTAGAGCAGGCAATCCTAAGAGTATCTGTAACCAACAGAGGAACAGTGTGTGTCTGTTAAGTGTACACACACACACACACACTCACAGAGTGTCCCTTCGGGATTCTGGCTCCTATTGTTTCGGTTGGACATTAGTTCTGAACCAACTGTGCTAGCAGGAAAGGGGAGGGGGGCAAGTTCCCGCTTCACAAAACCTCATCTTCTGCTGGGCACTTCTCGATTGACGGTGAAGCATTTTTGTGTCGCGTTTAATTCCCGGTCGTCCAGATTTCTCAGAGCATCGTCTCCACCCATGCTCAGACACCGCAAATTGAAATGGGAAGCGCACGTTGTGACGCTAATGGATTTCCTTCCACATTTTCTAAAGGAGCTTTCCTTCTGCAGCTGCACCAAAGAGATGCGCCTTTGGGAAGATCCAGCTACCTCTATTTGTCTCTCCGTGTGGGTTAGATTAGATGTGGTGGGATTGGTCCATCTCCTGCTAGAGCATGGTTCTCAACCTGTGGGTCCACAACCCCTTTGGGGGATGAGCGACCCTTTCACAGGGGTAAGCCTAAGACCATTGGAAAACACATATTTCTGATGGTCTTAGGAACCGAGACACCGCTCCTCTATCCATCTCCATAATAATTTTATGGTTGGGGGTCACCACAACATGAGGAACTGTATTATAGGGTCACGGTATTAGGAGGGTTGAGAACCACTGTGCTAGAGGCTAATTGAGAGTATGGAAGGTCCGGTCAGTTGGTCAAGACTGGCTCAGGGCAGTCCCTTGTGATGTAGAAAAAGAGTTTGGATTTTATGCCCCGCTTTGTCAACTGTAAGAAGTCTCAAAGCGGCCGAGGCCACGTAAGAACATAAAAACGAGCCTGCTGGATCAGACCAGAGTCCATCTAGTCCAGCACTCTGCTATTCGCAGTGGTCCACCAGGTGCCATTGGGAGCTCACATGCAGGATGTGAAAGCAATGGCCTTCTCCTGCTGCTGCTCCCGAGCACATGGTCTGCTAAGGCATTTGCAATCTCAGATTAAGGAGGATCAAGATGGGTAGCCATAGATCGACTTCCCCTCCATAAATCTGTCTAAGAAGTCTGGGCGGTGCACTGAATAACTCGAACTGTTAACAATAAGGACCTTGCTTGGTCCCTGAGGAAAGGCCGTGCAGGCCGTGCTGGGGCGCCAAATTCCAGGCAGGGCGGGGGTGGGGGTTCTGCCTGCGCCCTGCTCAAAGTGCGCCTCGGGCTCAAGCCCCCTCTCACCCTACCTTGCTACGCCCGTGGGAAAGAATTGGATGAATTACTTGTCCTACTTCCGCCTGTCCTCTTGCAATGGTGAATGGAGACGTGGCAGCTGCTTAATTTGCATATGCTAATATGACGGACACACCCTCGCTTGCTTATCTGTGGGGTGGGGGTGGGGGTAAATAAAGTTCTACTGCTCGTTTGATCCTCCTGGTTTCGTTTATTCTGCCGCCACCCAGGCAGAATTCAGTATTTATCCTCTCTGCCCACTGCTGTCATCGGAGAGCCGCAAAGTCTGAGCCCGCTCCAACTCATGCGTGGAGCATGTGATGCGCGCTGCTCTTTCTGCCAAGGGAGTGGTTGCTTTTTTTACCATTAAAAAAAAATCGGACGCAAAAAAAACCTAACGGGATTTTGCCCACGAGGATCTGATTTATAAAAAGGGCAATCGTACTCCTAATTAAAAGACAGCTGTAGGCAGAATATTGCATAGAAGGTCACATGTAGATTATCTGCTTCCAAAATGTAAACTATGGGCGTGTGCTGTAGTTTTCTTGGAAGCTGATAGCATAGAGCAGTGATGGCGAACCTTTTCGAGACCAAATTGTAACCCAAAACCCACTTATTTATTGCAAAGTGCCCACACGGCAATTTAACCCGAATACTGAGGTTTTAGTTAAGAAAAAATGGCTGACACCGAGCTGTGCGTTACTCAGGAGTAAGCTTGGTGGTAGTTGGTGGCTTTGCTTTGAAGCAACCGTCCAACTCTTCCAAAGGGTGAATCACGATTCTAGGAGGGTTTACTCAGAAGCAAGCGCCATTGCAAACAACTGAGCTTGCTCCCAGGTAAAGGATCGCGCTTTAGTTCTTCGCATGACAATCAGTGGGGTTTAACAGCGCTTAACAGAGTTACCCAAACTGCTTCCCCAAAACTAGGTTTTAGGTTTAATACTAATAATCGAGCCCAGTGGCCCAGGCCAACCTAGATGTGTGTGTGGGGAGGGGCGATCCCCCCCCCCCCCGATGAATTCTATTTACGCGTGCCTACAGAGAGGGCTTTGAGTGCCACCTCTGGCACCCGTGCCATAGGTTCGCCACCACTGGCATAGAGGTATGTGGAGGAGGTTGTCAGGGAAGCTGGAGAAGAGGTCTCTCTCTAGGGAGGACGGATCTCCAGGCATTAGAGCAGGGATCCCCAGCCTTTTAAAGTGAGCGGGCACCACCACAACACGATGGAGGGCTGCCACCACAAAATATTATGCAGCAGGGCAGTGATGGTGAACCTTTTCGAGACCGAGTGCCCAAACTGCAACCCAAAACCCACTTATTTATCTCAAAGTGCCAACGCGGCGATTTAACTGGAATACTGAGGTTTTAGTTTAGAAAAAATGGTTGGCTCCAAGGCATGCGTTACTCGGGAGTAAGCTTGGTGGTAGTCGGTGGCTTTGCTTTGAAGCAACCATGCAACGCTTCGAACGGGTGAATCACGACCCTAGGAGGGTTTACTCAGAAGCAAGCCACATTGCCAGCAACCGAGCTTACTCCCAGGTAAAGGATCGCGCTTTAGTTCTTCCCATGAAAATCAGTGGGGTTTAAGAGCACTTAACAGGGTTACCTACACGTTGTGCCCAGCAGTCCAGGCCAGCCTAGATGTGTGGGGGGGGGGGGATTTTCTGCCCCCCACATGATGAACTCTGTGCACGCATGCCCACAGAGAGGGCTCTGAGTGCCACCTCTGGCACCCGTGTCATAGGTTTGCCACCACTGCAGTAGGTCATGCATAACTCTAACGGGAACTCTTCAGCTTTAGGACGTTGTGGGTTTTCCGGGTTGTATGGCCGTGTTCCGGTAGTATTTTCTCCTGACGTTTCGCCTGCATCTGTGGCTGCCAGCCACAGACAGACAGACAGACAGACAGACAGACAGACAGACAGACAGACA
>NC_059430.1:127372748-127395556 GCF_021028975.2 Sphaerodactylus townsendi
TGTCTGTCTGTCTGTCTGTCTGTCTGTCTGTCTGTCTGTCTGTCTGTGGCTGGCAGCCACAGATGCAGGCGAAACGTCAGGAGAAAATACTACCGGAACACGGCCATACAACCCGGAAAACCCACAACGTCCTAAAGCTGAAGAGTTCCCGTTAGAGTTATGCATGACCTACTGCAGTGGTGGCAAACCTATGACACGGGTGCCAGAGGTGGCACTCAGAGCCCTCTCTGTGGGCATGCGTGCACAGAGTTCATCATGTGGGGGGCAGAAAATCCCCCCCCCCCCACACATCTAGGCTGGCCTGGACTGCTGGGCACAACGTGTAGGTAACCCTGGTAAGTGCTCTTAAACCCCACTGATTTTCATGGGAAGAACTAAAGCGCGATCCTTTACCTGGGAGTAAGCTCGGTTGCTGGCAATGTGGCTTGCTTCTGAGTAAACCCTCCTAGGGTCGTGATTCACCCGTTCGAAGCGTTGCATGGTTGCTTCAAAGCAAAGCCACCGACTACCACCAAGCTTACTCCCGAGTAACGCATGCCTTGGAGCCAACCATTTTTTCTAAACTAAAACCTCAGTATTCCAGTTAAATCGCCGCGTTGGCACTTTGAGATAAATAAGTGGGTTTTGGGTTGCAGTTTGGGCACTCGGTCTCGAAAAGCACCACCATCACTGCCCCAAGCTGTATAATATTTTGTGGTGGCAGCTCCCTCCATCGTGTTGTGGTGGTGAGTTCACTTAGTAAAAGGCTGGGGATCCCTTGCTCTAATGCCTGGAGATCCGTCCTCCCTAGAGAGAGACCTCTTCTCCAGCTCTCCCCTTCGACAACCTCCTCCACATACCTCTATGCCAGTGGTGGCGTAACCTATGGCACGGGTGCCAGAGGTGGCACTCAGAGCCCTCTCTGTAGGCACGCTGCGAAATAGAATTATCAAATCGCCCCTCCCCACACACATTCATAGGTTGGCCTGGGCCACTGGGCTCGATTATTAGCATTAAACCTAAGACCTAGTTTTGGGGAAGCAGTGTAGGTAACCCTGTTAAGCACTGTTAAACCCCCCACTGATTGTCATGCGAAGAACTAAAGCTGACCCTTTACCTGGGAGCAAGCTCAGTTGTTTGCAATGGCGCTTGCTTCTGAGTAAACCCTCCTAGAATCGTGATTCACCCTTTGGAAGAGTTGGACTTTCGTTTCAAAGCAAAGCCACCAACTACCACTGCTTATTCCTAGGAGTAACGCACAGCTCGGTGTCAGCCATTTTTTTCTTAACTAAAACCTCAGTATTCGGCAGCTAAATTGCCGCGTGGGCACT
Source organism: Sphaerodactylus townsendi (assembly GCF_021028975.2). Lineage (NCBI taxonomy): Eukaryota > Metazoa > Chordata > Lepidosauria > Squamata > Sphaerodactylidae > Sphaerodactylus > Sphaerodactylus townsendi. The sequence continues at coordinate 127,374,059 of NC_059430.1, forward strand.
TTGCAATAAATAAGTGGGTTTTGGGTTACAATTTGGTCTCGAAAAGGTTCGCCATCACTGTTCTATGCTATCAGCTTCCAAGAAAACTACAGCACACGCCCATAGTTTACATTTTGGAAGCAGAGATAATCTACATGTGACCTTCTATGCAATATTCTGCCTACAGCTGTCTTTTAATTAGGAGTACGATTGCCCTTTTTATAAATCAGATCCTCGCGGGCAAAATCTCATTAGGCGTTTTTTTTTAAGCGCCCGATTTTTTTTTTACTGCAAAAGCAACCACCTCTTTGGCAGAAAGAGCAGCGCCGCCATCACATGCTCCACGCATGAGTTGGAGCTGGCTCAGACTTTGCGGCTCTCCGATGGACAGCAGTGGGCAGAGAGGATAAATACTGAATTCTGCCTGGGTGGCGGCAGAATAAACGAAACCAGGAGGACTTAAACGAGCAGTAGAACTTTATTTACCCCCCACCCCACCCCACAGATAAGCAAGCGAGGGTGTGTCCGTCATATTAGCATATGCACAGAAGCAGTTAATACGTCTCCATTCACCATTGCAAGAGGACAGGCGGAAGTAGGACAAGTAATTCATCCAATTCTTTCCCACGGGCGTAGCAAGGTAGGGTGAGAGGGGGCTTGAGCCCGAGGCGCACTTTGAGCAGGGCGCAGGCAGAACCCCCACCCCCGCCCTGCCTGGAATTTGGCGCCCCAGCACGGCCTGCACGGCCTTTCCTCAGGGACCAAGCAAGGTCCTTATTGTTAACAGTTCGAGTTATTCAGTGCACCGCCCAGACTTCTTAGACAGATTTATGGAGGGGAAGTCGATCTATGGCTACCCATCTTGATCCTCCTTAATCTGAGATTGCAAATGCCTTAGCAGACCATGTGCTCGGGAGCAGCAGCAGGAGAAGGCCATTGCTTTCACATCCTGCATGTGAGCTCCCAATGGCACCTGGTGGACCACTGCGAATAGCAGAGTGCTGGACTAGATGGACTCTGGTCTGATCCAGCAGGCTCGTTTTTATGTTCTTACGTGGCCTCGGCCGCTTTGAGACTTCTTACAGTTGACAAAGCGGGGCATAAAATCCAAACTCTTTTTCTACATCACAAGGGACTGCCCTGAGCCAGTCTTGACCAACTGACCGGACCTTCCATACTCTCAATTAGCCTCTAGCACAGTGGTTCTCAACCCTCCTAATACCGTGACCCTATAATACAGTTCCTCATGTTGTGGTGACCCCCAACCATAAAATTATTATGGAGATGGATAGAGGAGCGGTGTCTCGGTTCCTAAGACCATCAGAAATATGTGTTTTCCACTTGTCTTAGGCGACCCCTGTGAAAGGGTCGTTCATCCCCCAAAGGGGTTGTGACCCACAGGTTGAGAACCGCTGCTCTAGCAGGAGATGGACTAATCCTACCACATCTAATTCAACTCAATACGGAGAGACAACAGAGGTAGCTGACCTCCCAAAGGCGCATCTTCTTGGCAGCTGCAGAAGGAAGCTCTTTAGAAAATGTGGAAGGAAATCCATTAGCGTCACAACGTGCGCTTCCCATTTCAATTTGCGGTGTCTGAGCATGGGTGGAGACGATGCTCTGAGAAATCTGGACGACCGAATTAAACGCACACAAAATGCTTCACCGTCAATCGAGAAGTGCCCAGCAGAAGACGGTTTTGTGAAGCGGGAACTTGCCCCCCTCCCCTTTCCTGGCACAGCTGGTTCAGAATCCATCAACAACCGAAACAATAGGAAACAGAATCCCGAAGGGACACTCTGTGAGTGTGTGTGTGTGTGTGTGTCAATTAACAGACACACACTGTTCCTGTTGGTTACAGATACTCTTAGGATTGCCCGCTCTAGGTGGGGAAACTCCGGAGGTTTTGGAGGTGGTGCCGGGGGAGGGCACCGTTTGGAAAGGGAAGAAACCTCAACGGGGACTAATACCACAGGTTCCACCCTCCAAAGCCGCCATTTTCTCCGGGTGGACTAAGCTCTGTAAGCTCGGTTGTAATTCTGGGAGGTCTCCAGCCGCCACCTGGCAGTTGGCGACTCTGGTTTATACCCCAAGAAAGCAACTTTTACTATTATTATTTATTAGTTTTGTGTGCCGCCCTTCCCGAAGGGCTCTGGGCAGTGCACAACATATTAATCTATACCAGTGATGGCGAACCTTTTTGAGACCGAGTGCCCAAGTTGCAACCCAAACCTCACTTATTTATCGCAAAGGGCCAACCCGGCAATTTAACCTGAATGCTGAGGTTTTAGTTTAGAAAAGAACGGTTGGCTCCCTCTTCCTCTGCCACACCCGCTCAAGCAGGGGCCAGCCTTCTCTAGCCTCCAGCAAGTCCTGCGCGCACCGCTCTGTGCCTCTCGAGCATCTCTGCCTCCTCTGCACCCCCCCTCAGGCAACAGCCACCCAGAGCACAGGCACCAGGCCTGCCAGCCAAGTCCTCCCTGCGGTGCCCACACATCGTGCTCAGTGGCCCAGGCCAGCCTAGATGTGTGTGTGTGTGTGGGGGGGGGGTGATTTTCCACCCTCCACATGACGAACTCTTTGTGCGCGTGCCCACAGAGAGGGCTCCGAGTGCCACCTCTGGCACCCATGCCATAGGTTCGCCATCACTGATCTATACAGCACAGCACGGTTCAAGACATAACAAAATACAACTATAATATCACATATATGGCTCTATTTGAATAAAAACAATCAAAACCCCCATTAAAACACAGCGTTCCAGTATACCATCTCGCGTCCATCAACTAAAACCCTCCCAAAAGGGGAGCGGTGGGTCCCTCAGATGTTATGGGGACCTTTGAAATACCTTTAACACCTGATCAATATAGAACACTTTTTAATATTTTTATGTATATGACAACTGCAGCAAGGATTCTAGATGCATACAAATGGAGGGATGACAAAATTCCAACAGAACAAGACTGGATCCTGAAAGTCACAGAGTACGGAGAGATGGCCAGGCTGACGGCCGTTATAAGAGACAAGAATATGGACAATTTTCAGAAAGACTGGAAATCCTTTGCGGACTACTTACTGAAAATGTATACAAACAGAGAAACAACGGCAGGATTCGAGACTTAAATGAAAACAGCGTATTGGATTAAGACAACTTTAGAGGAACGACTAAAAGTGGGGAAAAAATGTACCGTATATACTCATGTATAAGTCGACCCGCATATAAGTCGAGGCACCTAATTTTACCACAAAAAGCTGGGAAAACGTATTGACTCGCGTATAAGTCGAGGGTGGGAAATGCAGCAGCTGCTGGTAAATTTCAAAAATAAAAATAGATACCAATAAAATTACATCAATTGAGGCATCAGTAGGTTAAATGTTTTTGAATATTTATTTCAAAGAAAAACAGTAAACTGGCTCTGTAAGTGGAAAAGAGGGTCAACAAGAACAATATGGTATTAACAATAACTTTAAAAGTACAAAAACCTTAGCTCAATCAGCAACCAAGCTAAAACACAAGAGTTAAAATCCTTCAAAACTGGATTCTTCATCATCATCTATATGTCCAAATGTAACTCAGCTTAGATTTTAAGAGGGATATTATCAGAAATGGAAAATCTACTATTAGCTTCCATTGTAAACAATGGGGGATGGGGCACCCATTTGGGGATCAATAACTTTGGATCCCCTGACCCAAACTTCACCAAACCTGGCTAGTATCATAAAGAGACTCTCCTGATGAGACCAGCCAGGTGTGGTGAAGTTTGGTTCAGAGGGTCCAAAGTTATGGACCCTCAAAAGGGTAGCCCCATCTACTAATAGCTCCCATTAAAAACAATGGAGAATGAGGGCACCTCCTTTGGGGGTCCATAACTTTGGACCCCCTAAACCAAACTTCACCAAACTTGGCTGGTATCATCAGGAGTGTCTTCTGAGGGTACCCTGAAATTTTGGTGTCGCTAGCATAAAAACTGCGCCCCCTGCTGGCCGGCAAAGTAAAAAAACAAAAAAAAATTTTAATGACCCGCGTATAAGTCGAGGGGAGCTTTTTCAGCATTAAAAATGTGCTGAAAAACTTATACATGAGTATATACAGTAGATATTGATTATAAGCACGGAGTTAGAATTATGCCTGGATCCTTAGTGAGGTAGCTGGAAGTCACCATATATATGTGTAGGTGTTTCTTTTCATTTAGCATTATTAATATGGGGGGAGGGGGATTAGATTGGGATTTTTTCTTTACCTTTCCATGTGTGTGTCATTTAGGTGTGTAAAATAAAAAATTCTCAAAGAGAAATACCTTCAACAGCATAAAGCATACACAGAAGAGGAAGGAGTCTTTCTACCGGCGCACTGTGGATTCACTTGGCTTCATAGCGGATGTCTTCTTCATGTACACCTAGAAACCATTAAAAACATTCAGGAATGGAGTCTGCAAAAGTGACTCAGCTTCCCCTCTTGTAATAAGAAGCACCCTTTTGTTCTGCCTTATTTGAGCAGCCGGCACTGTCCAACAGTCAGAGAAGGATCCGGAAGAGGTGGGTTCAAATCCCCCCGCTGCCGTGGGTGATCTGCTGCGGGCCAGTCACACATGTTCCACCTAGCCTACCTCCTAGGGTTGTTGGGAGGATAATACAGAGGAGAGTGAATGATGCCAAGTTGCTTTGGGTTCCCACTGGGGACAGAGGCGGGGATAAATAAAGTAAACACACAGACAACGAAGGGTCCAAGCCAAGTTAGTGATGCCTAGACAAAAAGCAGCGACAAGATTGGGAATAATTTGAATCGAGATCCCTCTTGTATCTAATCTGGAGGAACCGGGTTTGATTCCCAGCTCTGCCGCCTGAGCTGTGGAGGCTTATCTGGGGAATTCAGATTAGCCTGTACACTCCCACACACGCCAGCTGGGTGCCCTTGGGCTAGTCACAGCTTCTCGGAGCTCTCTCAGCCCCACCCACCTCACAGGGTGTTTGTTGTGAGAGGGGAAGGGCGAGGAGATTGTCAGCCCCTTTGAGTCTCCTGCAGGAGAGAAAGGGGGGATAGAAATCCAAACTCTTCTTCTTCTTCTTCTTCTTGATGGAAAGCCAAGATTAGAAGGGCTGTTTTGGCAGGTGCTGGCATATGTGAGCCCCTGGGAAAAGCTCACACAGACTACACTACTAGGAGGGGGTCTCACCTCATCCATTTAACTCAGGGATCTGCAACCTGCGGCTCTCCAGATGTTTGGAGGAAGGGACTGGATAAATGTCCTCGCCTGACAAGATCATCACAAGGCGCTGCGTCAGTGTTAGCTGGCGGTAGCGTCGTGGCCAAGAGAATTACCTGGTTTCTGCAGGCCCTGGTTCAAATCTTTCCTCTACCACACTAGAAGTGAACTCATGTTCTTATCCTCCCCATCAGCAACATAGAGGTAATAACTCTGGCCTACCTTGCAGTGTTGTTGTGAGAATGTATGTTAAGCACTTTGAAAGTGCTATAAAAATGCTAAATTCATTACTACTTTCTCCATCATGAAATCTGTATTACACCCTCACAGCAAAGCCTGCTAAGATTTGGGGGGGGGGGGGGGCTTCGCTTCGTCTTACCCCAAAGGGCTGGTTTAAATGGAATCTGATTTACATGGGGGTTGTAGCGCAGTGGAATAATATCCATGGTGCATGAAGAAGAAGAAGAAGAAGAAGAAGAAGAAGAAGAAGAGGAGGAGGAGGAGGAGGAGGAGGAGGAGTTTGGATTCATATCCCCCCTTTCTCTCCTGCAGGAGACTCAAAGGGGCTGACAATCTCCTTGCCCTTCCCCCCTCACAACAAACACCCTGTGAGGTGGGTGGGGCTGAGAGAGCTCCGAGAAGCTGTGACCAGCCCAAGGTCACCCAGCTGGTGTGTGTGGGAGTGCACAGGCTAATCTGAATTCCCCAGATAAGCCTCCACAGCTCAGGCGGCAGAGCTGGGAATCAAACCCGGTTCCTGCAGATTAGAGTACACGAGCTCTTAACCTCCTACGCCACTGCTGCTCCAGTAGTTCACTGAGGCTCAGTAGTTCAGGGGTGGCCAACCTATGGTGCTGTGGATATTCGTGGACTACAATTCCCATCAGCCCCTGCCAGCCTGGCCAACTGGAGCACCATAGGTTGGCCACCCCTACCGTAGTTCAACCGTTCAGAGATCTCAGAAAAAAAAGATCACCTCTGGTAGACTCCTTTCGGAAACTGATTTACTTAGTGGACTACAATTCCCATCAGCCAATTGGCCAGGCTGGCAGGGGCTGATGGGAATTGTAGTCCATGAACATCTGGAGAGCCGCAGGTTGCAGACCCCTTGGATTGTTGCTGTCCCACTAAGCCGTATTATCCCACCCACGTGAAAAAAAAAACCCTTATGGTGCATCAGTCCCCTGATCTATCAAAGTCAGTCTCTTACTGGCAGCAACTCTTCGGGTGAAGAAATTTCCCCCCACCCACGACCTGATCCTTATACCTGCAGGGGATGGGAATCGAACCTGAGCCCTTTTGCATGCAAAGGAGGGGCTCTGAGGCCCGGACAACCTCCCCAGCTCTCAACCATCACACACGAATCCACGAGTTTCTTCACTAATATCAGTAGCTGCTTCTTTTCAGCGATTCTCCTAGCTGTTCCTGCCAGGGGATTTCTAAATATAAATCCCAGCTGCATTCTTCCCAGCTTTGGGGTTGGTACAGTCAACACAGGGCATGATAAGACACATACCGAGGCCCATATGGGAATTCCAGCCCTCCACACTTTGTTTGCAAGGTGCACCTGCATCATGGGGGAGGGGGGAGTAACAGAAAAGCATGAGTTCCCCCCCCCCAATAATTTTGGCCCAAGGAAGGAGGAGGAGAAATTTGGATCTGTGCCCTCCCTTCCTCTCCCCACAACAGACCCCTTGAGAGGTAGGTGGGGCTGACAGAGTTCTGAGAGAACTGTGACTGGCTCAAGGTCACCCAGCAGGCTTCATGCGGAGGAGCGGGGAAACAAACCCGGTTCTCCAGATCAGAGTCCACCGCTCTGAACCACCATATAAGACAATTATGAATCCACGCACCAGCAGTCCTGACATGAGTGGCCCCATGGTGGTGCGCTGTACCCACTCCTCGTGGAAAGATTTGTGGAATAAGAAGACCCCACACCGTGGTACGCTTGGGGGGGGGGGTACAACGAAGGGCCATGAGGTTATTCCACTTCCGGCGCAATCTGAACCATGCGAGTGGAGTTCCCTTCCACGACAGATAGAAACGGCCCAATTTTTCACAGCTCCCCTCCCCTCTGACATCCCCAAATCTTCCCACACATACTCTCTTTTGGCCCCTTCCGCACACGCCAAATCATGCGTTTTCAAACCGCTTTCACAACTGTTTGCAAGTGGATTTTGCGATTCCGCCCAGCTTCAAAGAGCACTGAAAGCAGTTTGAAAGTGCATTATTCTGCATGTGCGGAATGAGCCTTTTAAAAATTATTATTAAATTTTTATTGATATTTTGGATTGTTACAAATTTATATTATACATCTTTATATTCCATCCTCCATATCCTTTTACCCCCCCTTTCCCCCCTCCCCCCTTCTTCTTTTCTTCTTTAAATGTGCAGCAGCAGGTCCATTCTTCCTAATCTTCTTTTCCAGTTTTCTTCTGCGATTCCAATTTCGTTTAACCCGTCTTTGAATTCAGTCCAGATCCGCTTCATATCGTTTTGTTTTTCTTGCCACATTTGGTTTCTGGACATGATGTCAAAAATTTGCAATTGTATTTGTTCCCACATATATTCCAACCATTTCTGTATTGTCCAGATTCTTTTGTCCTTCCACCCTACCCACACGTACTCTGACTCACCCATGCCGTCAAGGAATCACTGGGAACTTCCACGGACCGTTTTTAATTTCACAACGTGGGAAAGCCGTAAGAGTTTCCAATACGTATCCGAAAGTCTTCGGGCAAGACCCTCGCTTTCCCGGCAGCAGACATATTCCACGTGTTTCACAAACAAAGGCCCCCATTTTGCGCTTTTTGGCCTCCACCACCAGTATCGAGGCACGGGAAGCGTCGCGCGATTTACGCTGCCTGCCCTGGAACTTTCAAGCTTATCACATTTTAATGTCTTTGCTGGTGTGCGCTTTTCCAGGCTGTGTGGCCGTAGCCTGGTAGTTTCAGCTGCTAACCTTTCACCCGCATCTACATGAACTAAAAGCTACCAGACCACCGCCACGCCACACAGAAAACCCACAACTGCCTGTTGATTCCGGCCGTGAAAGCCTTCGACAATCCATTTCCATGTGCCCTACTGTATTTTCTTGCGCTCAGATCTCATCCCACTACTTTTCCAGCCAGCCATAACAGATAGAAACCGTCAAGGAACGCACAGCCAAGTCTGCCCCCCCCTTTCTCTTTCTTCTCCCCCCTCCCAAGAACAAAATACCTCCCCAACAATCTCCAAGCAAGAGCTGTCAAATAAACCACATTTCTGACGCGGCACCACTTCCTGATCCATCTACTGCTTACCTGGACTTGCAACGTGAGCCGGCACGGTTTTGCTCTTGCTGCGAAGGCTTGCCCCACAGGGAAACGTGGGCAGGGGTGGCCCTACAGAGAGAGCCGGCTATCACCTACCTTGGAGAGAGCCTCCTTGCTTCTTCCCACCCTCTGAAGCTCCTTTTCCCCGGCCTCGCCTTCTCTCTCCGTCTTGTGGCTCCAGGCGATGTGGGTGTCTGACTTAAGCGCGCTCCAGAGACGCCAACCCCGCCACCCAGAGCAGAAGCGAAAGCCTCCCACCTCTCCTGGCAGCACCTAAAATTAAACTTTGAGCACCTCTCCCTTCTCCCCTTTGGTCAGGTGTAGAAGGAGGCGGAGGGGCGAAGGGAAAGCCAGGCCTAATTCCCTCTGCCGCACCAAGCCGGCGTGCAAGAGGCGAAGGGAGTGGCACATCATAAAAGCGCCTTAATATTTCATCTCCTATCAAATATGCATGCCGCCGAGCCGTGTGCGAATTGGTTGCTCTACCGTAGCCGCGCAGAGGCCTTGGCAGGCGGCTGCCAGTTCAAAGAAAAGCGCCTAGACAGGTCTCTGCGTGATGAATGAGCACTTAAAGAGGGGTAGGCGAAAGTTCACAGGTGCCCCAGGATCCCACACCTGGCCCGGGTGCTGCTGAGGCAGCCGTGCCTGAGGGGCGGCTCCCATTGTTTCCCCAGGCGTAGCGGTTGTGCCTCGAGCCATTGCAATTTGGCACGAATTTCAGTCTGTGTTGGTCATGCCCCTGTTGAAGACACAGGGGCCAGGGACTGAGAGAGATATAATGACGGACGCATAGCAGCGCGGTGTAGCTGTTAGAGCAGATCTCCCACCAGATGTTCATGGACTAAAGAAGAAGAAGAAGAAGAAGAAGAGGAGGAGGAGGAGGAGGAGGAGGAGGAGTTTGGATTTATATCCCCCCTTTCTCTCCTGCAGGAGACTCAAAGGGGTTGACAATCTCCTTGCCCTTGCCCTCTCACAACAAACACCCTGTGAGGTAGGTGGGGCTGAGAGAGCTCCGAGAAGCTGTGACTAGCCTCTGTCAACATTTTCTACCCCATGCATAATTTTACAGACTTCAGTCATATCCCCCCTCAGATGTCTCCTCTCCAAACTAAAGAGTCCCAAACGCTGCAGCCTCTCCTCATAAGGAAGGTGCTCCAGTCCCTCAATCATCCTCGTTGCCCTTCTCTGCACTTTTTCTATCTCTTCGATATCCTTTTTGAGATGCGGCGACCAGTTTATCACCCCCTTGCCCACATTTCCAACAGACAGCTACAACGGTTCAACTTCTTGTGACTCACTCACAGAAGCCAGTCCTTTTCTTGAGCCTTACCCCATGCAAGTTACTCAAGGGGAGACATCTTGCGACTACACCCAGACATGCTTACAACATTGTGTGGCGTCCCACTTCCCCCATTCCAAAGTCTACGCACGGCCACATCAGCCAAACGGCATAAACCAGCAGGAAACCAACATTAGTATAACTGGTCACCTGGAAGAAATTGCGACTCGCCCAAGGCGACCGGGAGAGTAGCTATTTGCAAGGACTTGCTAACCCAAGAAAAGAATTGTTTGCAATGATACAGCTGGATCAGCCCAAGTAACCCTTTGGTCCAGTATTCTCCAAACGGAGGGGGGAGAACTTCACGAGAAATTTGCCTGTTTCCCCCCCCCCCCCCCTTGAAACTTTCCAGAGAAGTAGTGGTTATAGCTGGAGGGTATACAGGTCTCTAGAAGGACCACACAGGACTGAAACTGCTGTGGCTAAACTAGTTTAGCTTGTTGGGGGAACGTATCATCCCAGAGTTCAAGGACATTTGACCTCGACCACACCCTCCTTTTCCATAATTGCCCCCAGGCTCTGGAATAGTAATTCCTCAGAGATTTGCCATGTGTCCACCCTTTAGGGCATAGGTGTCAAACTCGCAGCCCTCCAGATGTTATGGACTACAGTTCTCATCATCCCCGTCAGCATGTTGCTGGCAGGGGATGGTGGGAACTGTAGTTCATAACATCTGGAGGGCCGCGAGTTTGACACCTGTGCTTTCGGGGTTTAGATGCACAATGAAGACCTTTCTGATTTAGTTAGCTTCCCAGGAAAACTGCTGGTCGGGGGGGGGGGGGTTAGAGTGGGGGTTGGGCTTATTATAATGCGATTTTAATGCTGTTTTAATGGCTACATTTGGCTTGTGATGTTTTTATTGTGGTTTTCTTGTTTTGTTTAACCTATGTGAGCCGCCGAGAGACACTCGTGCAGAGGCGTAGCTGGGCCAAATTGTGCACAGTGCACAGTCTATATTTTCCACCCCCAGGGCCCCCCCACAGTACCCCCCTGGGGCGCCCCCCCTTCCCACACTTACCTTAGTTCCACCAATTTTCTGCACCCCCAGGCGTGTGCCCGGTGCACCCCCCATCCCCTTGTAGCTCCGCCACTGCGCTCGTGTGGTGTGGGGTATAAATATCTGCACCCCCAGGCGTGTGCCCGGTGCACCCCCCATCCCCTTGTAGCTCTGCCACTGCGCTCGTGTGGTGTGGGGTATAAATAAATAAATAAATAACTCCTCAAACTTGCTGGAAAACTTGATTTGCAAAAAGTCTAATGGGGGAGGGGGAGGAGTGGATGACATTATTTTAAGGTAACATGTCCAGAAACCCCGATTCCCTGAGCTCAGCGATCCCCTGACACCTTTGGGGTTAGGCTAAGACCAAAGGCGTACGCTCCGAATGACTCAAACGTTTAGGAAACAAGAATCAAAACAGATCCCGAATCCTCCTGTGCCTTTTTTAAAAAAATTATCCCTCAAAACTGCTTTTATTTTTAGAGTTTGAAAGTTTCCTGTTTACGCAAAGACACGAGCCTTTTTTATTTTTAATTCGGGTTTCTCGGTTTCAAGCTGGCGTCAAACTGAGTCGGTATCACGTTTGGGCGTGTTGAATTTTCCTGGAACATGACAACACTAGGAGAAGAAGATGCCGAGAAAGGAGGGGTCCACTCTTCAACCATCCGGTTCCGGTGATCCCCCAAAGAAATATTTCTACTCTCCCAACAGGGATCTGGGGACAAGATTTTGTTTTTATGAACAAAGGAGCAGCAGTGGCGTAGGAGGTTAAGAGCTCGTGTATCTAATCTGGAGGAACCAGGTTTGATTCCCCGCTCTGCCGCCTGAGCTGTGGAGGCTTATCTGGGGAATTCAGATTAGCCTGTACACTCCCACACACGCCAGCTGGGTGACCTTGGGCTAGTCACAGCTTCTCGGAGCTCTCCCAGCCCCACCTACCTCACAGGGTGTTTGTTGTGAGGGGGAAGGGCAAGGAGATTGTCAGCCCCTTTAAGTCTCTTGCAGGAGAGAAAGGGGGGATATAAATCCAAACTCTTCTTCTTCTTCTTTTTGCACCAGTTTAGTGGGAAAGATTTTTTTTTTTGTTTTGTTATTGTTCCCAAATGACACATGGAACAAATCGGATGAGGGGGGTGAAATGCTAAAGGGGGAAGTTATTTGGGAGAAAGTGCAGACCGAGTCAAAGGTTTCAAGGAAGAGTTTGGGTGAAGGAAATTTCGTCATCCCGAACATCAGATTAGCTACTGGTACTAAGTGCCCGAGGCAGATAAGCAGGTGATACTTCATGCTTGCATGTGGCAATTTATCCAGCCTTATCAGCAATTATTGCCCCCATGACATAAGAGGGAAACATGGGAACTCGTTCCCAGAATGCTTATGAAATTGTGGGCGTATCCTAAGAAAGAGGTTTCTGATTCCCTCTTCCTCCTTCCCTTTCCCAAGGGCTTGCTTCACTTCCAGAAACTCTCTAAGATCCTGATTTTCACAGGCAACAAAATGAGATGGAGGCGACATCGATTCGCAGTATGGTCGACATGGAAGGAGGAGGAGATCCTTCTTTGTTCAAAACAGCCTTCTTGCGAGTAAGAAATCTAATTCTTCAAGAACATAGCTTCAAGCCCACTGTATTGCTAGTTTTCTACTTGCAGAGAGATTTGTCTGTTTACCTAGAAGCGTTTGAAAATGCAGCTCCCCCCCAGATGAGTCTACCATTTCGGGGCTGAGATGGTTTATTCCCCAATTGGCTGAGTATGCCTGCATCATGCCCACAGCAGCTCCCCAATCAAAACAGCACCTTGCTAAAAAATGTTATAAGATGGCACAGCAATGTTAAAAACAAGAGCCAAACTTCAGCACCAATCAAAGTGTCTTTGGAAAAGGAAAGCACCATGCTCCTTAGGCAGTGGTGGCGAACCTACGGCACGGGTGCCAGAGGTGGCACTCAGAGCCCTCTCTGTGGGCACACGCAAACAGAGTGCCCCCCCCCCACATCTAGGCTGGCCTGGGCCGCTGAGTTCAATTATTAGCATTAAACCTAAGACCTAGTTTTGGGGAAGCAGTGTAGGTAACCCTGTTAAGCGCTGTTAAACCCTACTGATTTTCGTGCAAAGTACAGAAGAAGAAGAAGAAGAAGAAGAAGAAGAAGAAGAAGAAGAACAAGAACAAGAACAAGAACAAGAAGAACAAGAACAAGAAGAAGAACAAGAAGAACAAGAACAAGAAGAACAAGAAGAAGAAGAAGAAGAACAAGAAGAAGAACAAGAAGAACAAGAAGAAGAACAAGAAGAACAAGAACAAGAAGAACAAGAAGAACAAGAAGAACAAGAACAAGAAGAACAAGAAGAACAAGAACAAGAAGAAGAAGAGGAGGAGGAGGAGGAGGAGTTTGGATTTTTATCCCCCTTTCTCTCCTGCAGGAGACTCAAAGGGGCTGACAATCTCCTTGCCCTTCCCCCCTCACAACAAGCACCTTGTGAGGTAGGTGGGGCTGAGAGAGCTCCGAGAAGCTGTGACTAGCCCAACGTCACCCGGCTGGTGTGTGTGGGAGTGTACAGGCTAATCTGAATTCCCCAGATAAGCCTCCACAGCTCAGGTGGCAGAGCTGGGAATCAAACCCGGTTCCTCCAGATTAGATACACGAGCGATACTTTACCTGGGAGTAAGCTCAGTTGCTGGCAATGGGGCTTGCTTCTGAGTAAACCCTCCTAGGGTCGTGATTCACCCATTCGAAGAGTTGCACGGTTGCTTCAAAGCAAAGCCAACAACTACCACCAAGCTTACTCCCGAGTAACGCACGCCTTGAAGCCAACAATTTTTTTCTAAACTAAAACCTCAGCATTCAGGTTAAATTGCCGGGTTGGCACTTTGTGATAAATAAGTGGGTTTGGGGTTGCAATTTGGGCACTCGGTCTCGAAAAGGTTCACCACCACTGTCCTTCGGAGGCAAACGGAGTTATTGCGGCTTCAGTGTTTGTGGGATGGAGTCCACTTTGTAGACCCTGGTCCAAATGCGCTTTGGGCACATGTTCCGCTCAGTCGTCTTTTGAAACGGCAAGCAATAAGCCCAGACGTGTGACTCAGCCCCGCCACCTTCTTGCCCACAAAAGGCCTGCATTCGATTATAAAGCCACAAGTAGCTTGCAAAGAACTGGATCTGTGTGGAACGTTTTAGGCTTTGCAGCCTTCCAAAGGGGCTTAGAGATCTCCTGGAACCACAGTTGATCTCCAGACAGAGATCAATTTCCCTGCAGAAAACGAGAGGCTGGAGTCTGCAGGATTATACCCAAAGGTGGGATCCAGCAGGTTCTCACCAGTTCCCGAGAGTGGGTGACTAATTATTTGTGTGTGCCGAGAGGGGGTTACTAATTTGGTCTGCTTTTCTGTTAGAAATTCCATTAGATCCCAAAATCATAACGTCCTGTTGTTTCCCATGTGGCTGGTTAGCCAAGGTAGAAAACGGGATAATTCTCCCTGTTGGGCTGTTTTAAAAACCTGTTTTAGAAATATGGTCAAGTCCCTTGTTTAAGGAAAGTCTCCTTCTTTTGATTTCTAGAAACAAAACTAAGTATTTGAAAGTATTAAGTATTGGACAGGCAGTCAATTAGAGGAGAAGTAGTTGTTGTTTCTGTTGGCAGTAGACGATAGGACTTGCTATAATGAGTTTAAATTATGGACAGAAAGATACCAGCTGGAAATTAGGAACTTTTTTTTTACAGTAAGAGTTTTTTACAGTAACAGAGAAATTATTAATGCCCCGCCCCCGGAATGCCCGGCCACGCCCCTGTTGTGCCCTGCCCAGTCCCATTGGCGCTAGGCCACTGTTTGAATCCCACCACCATGGGAACCTGTTACTAAAATGTTTGGATCCCAGCACTGATTATACCCTGCAAGGGTGCTTCCCCTTCCCAACCCCCACCCCTAAATCACCAAGAATTTCCCGCCCCAAAATTGGTAACTCTAGGCACTGTACATTTTGGTAAACGCTCAGCCAAGCGTCTCGTGTTCAGCTAGCCCAGGGGTCTGCAACCTGTGGTTCTCCAGATGTTCATGCTGATGGGAATGGTAGTCCATGAACATCTGGAGAGCCACAGGTTGCAGACCCCTGAGCCGCTAGCCTGATTCCCCCAGCAGCTTCGCAGAACCTCAGCTGCTGGGTCGAACGGACCTCTTTGGGATGGAAAAAAAAAGCAGTTGAGCCTAAATGTCCAACTGAAGGATACGCAGCAAAAGATTAACCTCCCCAAAACCAGCCTGTTCGACAACAGGGTCCGTTAGCCACAGGTGTGGACCTGGGTGGTCCACACCAACCTGCTGTCATCAGATCTCAGAAGCTAAGCCTAGTTGGCAAACCACCTCTGTATGGGAAACGCCTCAAAAAATCCAGGGTGGCTATGAAGACAGGCCTTGGCAAACCCTGATCATCTTAGACCAGTGATGGCGAACCTATGGCACAGGTGCCAGAGGTGGCACTCAGAGCCCTCTCTGTGGGCACGTGCAAGCAGAGTGCCCCCCCCCCCCCCCACACATCTAGGCTGGCCTAGGCCGCTGGGCTCGATTATTAGCATTAAACCTAAGACCTAGTTTTGGGGAAGCAGTGTAGGTAACTCTGTTAAGCGCTGTTAAACTAAAGTGCGATCCTTTACCTGGGAGTAAGCTTGGTTGCTGGCAATGGGGCTTCCTTCTGAGTAAACCCTCCTAGGGTCGTGATTCACCCGGGCCGAAGAGCTGCTGTTTCTTTAAAGAAAAACACACCACCACCAATTGCTATTTCCTGAGTAACGCATGCCCCGTTTTTTCTAAACAAAAACCTCAGTATTCAGGTTAAATTACCATGTTGGCACTTTGCGATAAATAAGTGGATTTTGGGTTGCAATTTGGGCACTCGGCCTCGAAAAGGTTCACCATCGCTGTCTTAGACAGCCTAGGCTAGCTGATCTTGTCAGATCTCAAAAGCTAAGCAGGGTTGGCCCTGATGAGAACTTGGTTGGGAGACCACCAAGGAAGCCCTGTGACGCTGCAGAGGCAGGCAACGCAATGGCAAACCACCTCTGAACACCTCCTGCCTCGGAAGGCCTACAGGGCCACCCTGAGTTGGATGCAACTCGGCGACACGTTCCACCACCAGAGCCACAAGTGTGGCCCAAAGACAGATGCCAAGAGCTTGCCTTTTCAGTGACGCTCCCCCCCCCCCCGGAACAACTTCCTGACTTCCTCCCCCAGCACAAAATGCAAACACATCCCGAACGTACCTTCTGCCAAAGCTATCTTGGGGTGGACAGAAGCCGGGCAAAGCTGGAGCCGAGTCAAGGCAAACAGCTCCAGACCTGAAAACGCCGGTAGGGAAGGAAAATAAAAACTAGGGAGGGCAAAGCGTGTGTGGTTGCGAGTGGGAGGGAGGGAAGGATGAGTTGTGTTTCACGCCTGAGTCACATCTATTATGAGAACCACGAGGGACTCGGGGAGGCGATAAAAGGGAGGCTCAGCTGGTAAAAAAAAAACCACCCCTAGCCGTTAAAAATAAAACCGTGTGGCGACAGCCCTGCCTCGCATGTGCCGTGGCAGGCGATGGAACCCAGCAGCCCTGGAAGGAAAGATGGAACAGGGAACGGAAAAAAACACCGCAGACCAGAATACAGGAGAACCAGATTCCCTCTGTCTCAGCAGGAAGCGTCATACGAGATTCATCTGGCAGAGGCCAAAAAGGAATCAGAAGTCATGGGTGCAGCGTGGCGCCGTGGTTATGAGTGGGGTACTCTAATCTGGACAGCCGGGTTTGGTTCCCCCACTCCTTCACATAATAAAACTGCAAAGATTGTCATGCCCTTATATAAAGCCGTGGTGCGGCCGCACTTGGATCACTGTGTTCAGTTCTGGTCGCCACGTCTCAAAAAGGATATCGAAGAGATGGAAAAAGTGCAGAGAAGGGCAACGAGGATGATTGAGGGACTGGAGCAGCTTCCTTATGAGGAGAGGCTGCAGCGTTTGGGACTCTTTAGTTTGGAGAGGAGACGTCTGAGGGGGGATATGATTGAAGTCTATAAAATTATGCATGGGGTAGGAAATGTCGACAGAGAGAAATTTTTCTCTCTTTCTCACAATACAAGAACCAGGGGGCATTCATTGAAAATGCTGGGGGGAAGAATTAGGACTAATAAAAGGAAACACTTCTTCACGCAGCGTGTGATTGGTGTTTGGAATATGCTGCCACAGGAGGTGGTGATGGCCACTAACCTGGATGGCTTTAAAAGGGGCTTGGACAGATTTATGGAGGAGAAGTCGATTCATGGCTACCAATCTTGATCCTCCTTGATCTCAGATTGCAAATGCCTTAACAGACCAGGTGCTCGGGAGCAACAGCTGTAGAAGGCCATTGCTTTCACATCCTGCACGTGAGCTCCCAAAGGCACCTGATAGGCACTGCGAGTAGCAGAGGGCTGGACTAGATGGACCCTGGTCTGATCCAGCAGGCTCTTTCTTAGGTTCTTACGTTCTTATGAGTCAAGTCATTGGCCTATCTGTATCATCTTTGATTAGCGGGAGCTCTATAGTGTCTCTGGAGGCAAAAGGCCTCTCTTTTACAACTTCCTGATGTCAGGAACTGAACTCGTAACCTTTCACACATGAAGTAGGTGCTCTGTTTATCATTAAACCATGGGCACACCCTGGATAGTCCGCCAAGTACTGCCAAAGGTGGCAAGAAAGTACTCTCACCTTACACCCTAACATTAACCCTAGAACACCAAACCAACCAAAATCTCCGCAAAATTGAACTTTAACTCAGTGTACTATTTTCAACAGTGGCCAGCCGGTTGGTTGCCTCACAGGAAGGGCATGGCAGCAGCCACCTTCCCAGGTGTCTGTTCCCTGCATCAGTTACTCAAAGGTAGACTGCCTCTGTTCCTGGAGCTTCCACTGAGAATTCATGGCTAACCCTTTACACCATCAGCTTGCCCGGGCAAGCGAATCCTTCCTTTGAGCAGTCAGTTGTTTCTTCTGAAATGCCTCAAGATATTTAAGAACATAAGAACATAAGAACAAGCCAGCTGGATCAGACCAGCGTCCATCTAGTCCAGCTCTCTGCTACTCGCAGTGGCCCACCAGGTGCCTTTGGGAGCTCACAGGCAGGAGGTGAAAGCAAGGGCCTTCTGCTGCTGCTGCTGCTGCTCCCGAGCACCTGGTCTGCTAAGGCATTGGCAATCTGAGATCAAGGAGGATCAAGATTGGTAGCCATAGATCGACTTCTCCTCCATAAATCTGTCCAAGCCCTTTTTAAAGCTATCCAGGTTAGTGGCCCTCACCACCTCCAGTGGCAGCATATTCCAAACACCAATCATACGTTGCGTGAAGAAGTGTTTCCTTTTATTAGTCCTCATTCTTCCCCCCAGCATTTTCAATGGATGCCCCCTGGTTCTAGTATTGTGAGAAAGAGAGAAAAATTTCTCTCTGTCAACATTTTCTACCCCCTGCATAATTTTATAGACTTTATATTTAGATTTTATATTTACCTGTTAAAGATTCAAACACTGCTGGAAGAATGGAGATGTACTGCCTAGCGGTGCTTAAACAGCCACGTGGGCAAATCTTTCTATCCAGGCCTTGCACGCTTTGCCTGTTCAGATGAACTGAAGAGGCTCCGAAGACTACAGCTCACCCACCCACCTCGCCAAATAAACTGCAATAGAATATCTAACATTCTGCCTCTGACCATGCGTGCTTTCAGCATCAACTGAAAATACCTTTGGAAACTAAGGCCCCTTCCGCACCTGCAGAATAATGCACTTTCAATCCACTTTCGACGCACTTTGCAGCTGGATTTTACTGTGCGGAAGAGCAAAATCTGCTTGCAAACAATTGTCAAAGTGGATTGAAAGTGCAGAAGGGGCCTTAGCATGAGAAAACTCAACAATGAAGGAATAAGAGGGGAAGTCCTCCTATGGATTAAAAACTGGTTGAGAAACAGGAAGCAAAGAGTGGGTGTGAATGGGGAGTTCTCACAATGCAGAGATGTCGGGAGTGGTGTCCCCCAAGGATCCGTTTTGGGACCAGTGCTCTTTAACCTATTCATAAATGACCTGGAAGTAGGGGTGGGTAGCGTGGTGGCCAAGTTTGCAGATGATACCAAATTATGTAGGGTGGTGAGAACCACAAAGGATTGCGAAGAGCTCCAAGTGGACCTTGATAAATTAGGTGAGTGGGCTCAGAAATGGCAAATGCAGTTCAATGTAGCAAAATGTAAAGTGATGCACATTGGGGCAAAAAATCCAAACGTCACATACACGCTACAGGGGTCAGTGCTATCAGTCACAGACCAGGAAAGGGATTTGGGCAGAGAGCTGGACTAGATGGACTCTGGTCTGATCCAGCTGACTTGTTCTTATGTTCTTATCAGTTTCGAAGAGCAGGCATGAAAAAGCACTCGTGGGAGGGCCGCCGCCTGTCCCCATGATTGTGGGATTTTTTCTTCTTTTGGAGATCTGCCAAAGGCTGAGTCCAAAGACAGAGATCGTGGCTCAGTTGGTGCGTCACTTGATTGGCAGGGAGAAGGTCACATGTCCAGGCCTCTGCATCCCCAGCAATGATCAGGGAGCGTGCAAGCTAATCTGATTCACCAGATCAGCCTCCACAGCTCAAGTGGCATAGTGGGGAATCAAACCCGGTTCTCCAGATTAGAGTGCACCTGCTCTTAACCACTACACCAATGATCAGGCCACGCGAAAGACTTCAAAGCTTGAGATCCTGCAGCAGAGGCGTAAGGGGGGAATTGGCACCCGGGGCAACACCTACTCCGGACACCCCACCCCATGGCCCTGCATTCCACTTACCTAAGCCTTGCTGGGCTGCCACCAGGAGCCCCTCGGCCCCGCCCCACCAGGCTGCTCCTTTGAAGGAGCAGCCTGGCAGGGCAGGGCTGAGGGGTGCCCGGCAACAGCCCAGCCAGGCTGGTCCTTCGGACAGTGGAGGCTCCACCGGCTGAAGGAGCAACCTGGCAGGGCAGGCCCGAGGGAAGGGGTGTGAGGGCGATTCTCCACCCCCCACAGGATTAGCTGGTGTGCGCCCGGGGCAGTGGCGTATCTGCAATGGGGACAGGGGGAGTCAAATGTCCCCAGGTACAACGGAAGGGGCGCAAAATTGCCCCCACCCACTTCTCCCTCATGATGCCCGTCCGAGCTGCCCCGTGTGTCCAAGGGACTGGGGAGGGCAGGAGGCGGTCTGCAGGGATGCCGGGGGCGGCTCCAATGGGCGCCGCTGCAGTGCTCGTTTGAGCTGCCCCCACCCCCGCCCCTGAGCACGGGGGAGAGCAGAGGCAGGGGGGTGCTCGGGGCAGGTATTGTACCCAGGCGCCATTTCCCCCTGATACGCCTCTGGCCTGCAGACATGTGACCCCACGTGCCGCCGTGAGCGCTCCGCTTCTGCCCTGCAGAGCCGTTGCCCGTCGGAGTCGACAATACTGCATTTGACGGTCTGATGATTTGAGGCCGTATAAGCCAGATGAGAGCCAGTGCGTCTTTCGTGCTTGACGAGAGCCCTTTTACGATACATTAGAAGAAGAAGAAGAAGAAGAAGAAGAAGAAGAAGAAGAAGAAGGAGGAGGAGGAGGAGGAGGAGGAGGAGGAGGAGGAGGAGGAGGAGGAGGAGGAGGAGGAGGAGGAGAAGAAGAAGAAGGAGAAGAAGAGGAGTTTGGATTTATATCCCCCCTCTCTCTCCTGTAGGAGACTCAAAGGGGCTTACAATCTCCTCGCCCTTCTCCCCTCACAACAAACACCCTGTGAGGTAGGCGAGGCTGAGAGAGGTCCGAGAAGCTGTGACTAGCCCAAGGTCACCCAGCTGGCGTGTGTGGGAGTGTACAGGCTAATCTGAATTCCCCAGATAAGCCTCCACAGCTCAGGCAGCAGAGCTGGGAATCAAACCCGGTTCCTCCAGATTAGATACACGAGCTCTTAACCTCCGACGCCACTGCTGCTCCTTTTGGTCGACCTTTTACGTTAAGTTTGGTCAACTTCGGGGGAGAAGCAGCCACACTGAGCGAACATTAAGCATCAAATAAAAAATTCACACATTTTCTCTCTCGCTCTCATTACTCTCCCTCCCGTTACCATCCCAAAACCGCGGAGGCTCACGGTCCTCTTACGACGCGGCTCCGCTGGAGCATTAGTGGGCCCTGGAGTGTCGGAAAGGCAAACAGCAAATGCTGCCAGGGACGGAAGCAGCGAAAGAGGCTGAAACGTTAGGTCTAATGGCTTTTTGGGGGAGGGGGAGGCCATTAGGGGCCGCTTGGCGGAACGAACAATCAACAGAGCTGAAGTCTGGTTTGAGAAATATGGTTCCCTCGTCGGAGGGAAGCCCACTGGAGATCCCTGGCCGGAAGGTGGTCCAGCTGGCTTCCACAAGGGCCGGGGCTTTTCCGGTCCTGCCCCCTACCTGGTGGAATAAGCTTCCCGATGAGATCAGGGCCCTGCGGGACCCGAATGAGTTCCGTAGGGCCTGTAAGATGGAGCTTTTCCATCAGGCATTTTTCACCTAGCCAGCCAGCTTGAACCACTGTCATCACTGGCCTCCTATGGTGTGTACAATGAATGAATGAATGAATGAATGAATGAATGAATGAATGAATGAATGAATGAATGAATGAATGAATGAATGAATGAATGAATGAATGAGTGTTTC